>NC_134353.1:800000-922824 GCF_048569485.1 Anomaloglossus baeobatrachus | reverse complement strand
CAGATAAGGAGCAGAACTCCCTGTGACCAGATAGCAGGGAGCACAACCCTCCATGAGACACAGGAGATGACATTGTAGCACCCCTTAAGCCATCAGGAGCTACAAGGTACTGCATCCTATCAAAGATGCAGGGCCTACTCTCAGGGACCCAGAAGACCAGTGCTGGTAACAACAAAACATTCATTTTTATCCCAGTTTTTCCCTTCCCAAAGACTGTAGACAGGCTAGGGTTGGACCCAATGGATGGCCATCCAGGGGTGAAGCCGATCCAGACCACTAGACGACAGCCAGGTGGGATGGGTCAGACAGTCAGTAAGTGGAAGTGAGAGGAGACGGACGTAACCGTACTGACGGGAGTGTGTAACAGTGACCTGTCAGGTGCAGGCGTGTGGTTGCCTGTGGAGTACAGTGGAGTACTCTCGGAACCATAGCACTGACGGGGTACAGAACCCTAGGTCAGGCAAATGCTCCAGGCAGACCTGATAAAATCTGCACAGTGAGGGGATCATCCAAGACCTCACTAACCGTAAAGTTCGGGAACAGGACCAGAGAAACCGTTCCCACAGGGTTCAAGCTACCTGTTAGGCTATGTGCGCACAGTGCGTTTTTGGGTTCAGAACTGCATGAATTTGCTTCCCCAGCAAAGTCTATGAGTTTTCATTTTTGCTGTCCCCACACAACTTTTTTTTTTTAGCTGCGTTTGAGCTTAAAAAAAAAATTAAAATAAATAAAAAATGGACATGTCAATTCTTTCCTGCATTTTTCTGCGTTTCCCCCCATGCAATGCATTGGAAAACCACAGAAAAGCGCAGTGATTAAAAACGCAGGAAAATGCAGCAAAAAAAAAAAAAGCATGTGTTTTTAACGGTGCTTTTTTGCGCGATTTTGCCGCGGGTACGTTTTTGTGCGTTTTTAGCGGCCAAAAACGCAGCGTCAAAAAAAAACGCACTGTGCGCACATAGCCTTATACGGACTAAGATCGAAAGAGAACCAGG
Organism: Anomaloglossus baeobatrachus; assembly: GCF_048569485.1. Lineage (NCBI taxonomy): Eukaryota > Metazoa > Chordata > Amphibia > Anura > Aromobatidae > Anomaloglossus > Anomaloglossus baeobatrachus. The sequence goes on along the minus strand of NC_134353.1, from coordinate 921,829 downwards.
AGGAGACACCCAAACGCTCCAAGTCACAGGGACCCACCAACCAGAGACAGGTGCAGGAGAAAGAAGCCACCAGGTCACCACACCGGCACTGGGATGAAGGCGACCAGCGGTGAGGACCAGCCTTCCTCGGGCTACCAGCCATAACAATGCTGTGAGTAAAGAATCCAGTTATACTACAATCCCTTGTGGGGCCTACCTTCTTTCCGCACCTAACAACATCATCTATCCCCTGGGGCCTGGCCCTACTTGCGGAGGGCCCAACATCAAGGCTGCCACCAACACCAGCTCAGTAGTGAGAACTGTGCAGCGGCGGCTCCACTTAAATAGCCGAATCCCGCAAGTGGCGTCACAACAAAAACTTTTATTACATTTTCCCTGTAAATATTCCCTCTTTTAAAAGCGTCCCCCAGGGTCACGGAATCGGGCAACGGCCACTGAGCAATACACCGCCTGGGACAGAGTACCCCATAGCCCTGTGGCGACACAACATCAGTGATATCTATTCTTATCTGCAGGGGTCAGTTATTACTGATGTCTCCTGTGCCTTATGAAGGGTTGTGCTCCCTGCTATTGTGGCGCCTCTGACCTGGTCAGGCACCACTGAGTACTGCACCTACGCTGGGACAGTACTTCCAGGTAATCCTGAAGGCTGGAATAGGGTGTGTACGCACATAGTGACCAGGTCTCCCACACCTTTGAGGGGACCCCTGTGGAGACGCAGGAGAGCGGACACACTAGTCAGACCCTACACATGAAGTAGCCGCTGGCGGAGGAGAATGGTTGCCACACAGTCAGCCTGAAAGACACCTGAAGAGAGGACAGGCAGTTGAGTGCGGGGACTAGGCACGCACGGGGAACAGGTCCCTAGAGCCAGACATCCATTTATTGATCTGCTAAATCCTGCAGGTAAAGGGACTAGAGATTCCTCACCAACCATTACAGAGTCCGAGCCTCAGCAGCAATGAGGGGGCCCATAAGAGGGATCGAGCCTGGAGCTATCTCTCTTGGTCCACGCTGCCGGCAAATGGGCCAGAAAGAGGAGACAAGGCAGTAGCGACTTCCCTGGATGAACCCCACAGAAACTTCAAGTCAGGGGTTGTCCGAAACAAGAAGTGCTAGGAAGGCGAGCTAACGGTTACCCTTAGAGCAGCCTAAAGGATACCTGGTTCTCTCCTGATTCATCTCAGCATCGCCCGGGTACCTCACAACAACACCTGAAAGTGAGTAAAAACCAGTTGCAAGACATTCTGCACTGAGACTGAGTTATTCTGTGACCTGTTCTACACACCCGAACCCCTGGGGCCAGCCTCACTCACGGGAAGCCACACCATCTAACTGCACTCTCCATCAGCCCCAGACGCTCGTTAAAACTGCAGTGGCGGTCACCCATAACCCTGACCGCGAACCGTGAGTGGCGTCACGACTTCCATGTGAATAAACCTGACATACTTGTTGCCAGAGATAATCAATTGGAGCCCCTGCGGCGTCCCCGAAGGTGGAGTGAAGTCCCTGAGGCGACCGCTGCAGGTAGGCAACATATTCTGGCGTCACGAACAGGATAAGGACTAGACCTGTTAAGACAGGTGACAGTGCGCCTCAGCGGTCCGAACGAAAAATTGGAACCGCCGCCATTTTGAGACGGTAAAAGCACGCGGTTTTAAAAGCTGCAGCCCGTGCAGAAGAAAAGTAACCGCTCACGAAGAGGTGTGGCTGACCCAGAATCCCTGGAGCGCTCTGACCCCGCGAAAGGAGAAGATGGGGGCGGATCTGCCCCTGGACTGCAGGGACGTCCCAGTCCTATTGGTGGAGAACCACAAGAAACGAAACTGACACTAGCACGTGACCTGAACCTGATGAGCAGCGACAGAGATAAGATGACGTCTGCAAGAGGTGACCAGGAAGAACAGGTTTGGTCCCGGCCCATGACTGCAGAGGAGCTGGAGGCAGAAGTGGGAAGAATTGCCGACGATATGGAAGAGCGGAGCAGGCAAGAGATAGCCGCTTGGAAGAAAAAGATGATAATGGCAATTAGAGACCTGCGGTTGTCGGTGCAGCGAGGTCCGCCTGGAGGCACCACCCACGCTCAACTAGAGTCGTCCTCGGCAATGGCGACCCTGCTGCAGGATATCTACGTCCCAAACCTGGGTGAGTCCCACACTGCTCCTGCTCAACCTGGTATGCTGACCCCACCGGCATTGTCGCCAGACGCTGATGCGATGCCTGGTGCGATGCCTGGTGCGATGCCCAGTGCGATGCCCAGTGCGATGCCCAATGCGATGTCCGGTGCGACCCCTGATGCAACACCCGATGCGACACCCACGGCCAGACCAGACCAGGCCGCAACGCCTCCTGTCACGGCCAGACCAGACCAGGCCACAACGCCTCCTGTCCCAGCTGCCTGACCAGAGGTGGTCACGGCGCCCCAGTCGCTGACTGGGGATACAGCTCCTGCTCCCAGACCAGAGACGGTCACAGCGCCCCAGTCGCTGACTGGGGATACAGCCCCTAACTCCAGACCAGAGACGGTCACAGCGCCCCAGTCGCTGACTGGGGATACAGCTTCTACTCCCATACCTGAAGTGGCCAAAGAACTGGCTCAGCTAAAGCAAGAACTGCATGCTCGTGTCGCGGGCGGGGAGGAGGGTGTCAGCACACCGCGCTCACCCCTTCTGCTCAGGTCCGGCAGTTGCTCCTGGTGGCTCGAGCTGCGGGCCGGATCCCGGGGTGTCTCGAGCGACACTCCTCGCCCGTGAGTGAAAAGGGGGTGTTTGTTGGGATTATAGTTCGTGACGCCACCCACGGTTGTGGTGATGGCACCACCGCTGCTCAGTGTGAGGGTCCCGGGGATGGTGATGGGAGCAGCCAGGTGTTGTGTTGCCCCTCCGTGGGTAGGGGTTGGTGATCCCGGGGCCCGGTGAAGAGATGTGAAGTGTAGGGCCTGGAGGGCGCAGGGACGCGGGGGCAGCGCTGTGCCTTGCGGCACTGTGGTACTCACTCAGCCTGAGACACGGACACAGTTTGTACGGTAAACCAACGGCTGGTAGGACGGTCCCACAGACGGTTGCACCTGCACTCCCGGTAGGTGACGGTGACGTCTCTCTTCCTTACACCTGTTTGACTGATGGTAGCGGTGGATTCCCTCCGGTTACCCGCTCCCCAACTGCAATCTGGGCCGGAGGAGCTCTACACTTTGCCCGCAGGCGCTGGCCCTGGGGAAACTGGTGCCTTGGCGGTGGCGGTGTCTCCCCGTTAATGGTCGGGCTGTTGCCGTCAATCGGGACTTTGGTGCTGGGGGATCTGCGTCCCCTTCACTGACGGATTCGGCAAATTGGGCGACTCCTAGCCTTGCCGGGGTCCGAGAGGCCCCTGCCCTGGTGCTGACTGTCCTTCGGAACACTGCTCCAGACCACCGGCCACACAGCCAACGGGGTCCTTCCAGGAACTTCCGAACTGTCCCACTCCGGACAGTCACCGCCGTCGCTGACCTTGCTGTTCTAGCCCTACACACAGCTGGGCTCTCAGGCTTCTCCTTCTCTCTGCTCTGTCACCACTTCTTGCTTTCCTCCTTTTCCACTTTCCTTTCCTTCACTTTCACTTCTGGTTGTTTCCTCTAGCCCCTGCCTGGGCTACTCTGCTGTTCACTCCTTCATGTCCCTGAGCTTTCTGCCTGGTCACTTCCTGCCTCCAGAGTTGTGAGCTCCTTGGTGGGCGGAGCCAACCGCCTGGCCCACCCCCTGGTGTGCATCACAGACTCCTGGAGGGAGGCAACAAGGATTTCTGGTTAGCAGGTGTGCCTACCTGGAGTGTGGGGTGTAGTGGTGTTGTTATCTGTGTCCCCTGGCTTGCCCAGGGCGACACATTCCCCCTTAGCAAAATGCAGACCGTCCGCGGGCTGCCGTCCTACACCGGTTTTATTTTTCTGTAAAAAGGGGATAACAGGTTAAACATAACATAAGCATTTTCAATCAACTCTTCCCAAGACGGGAGGCACATTTTACTTTTAACGTTTCAACGGTGTACGGTCACGGTTTCCGCTCTCTCCCACCCAAGCAACCTGGCCCTGATGCTGCCCCTAAAACCCAGGCAGCACCCCTTGACCCACAGTCCAGCACAAGTCACCCGAGCGGGATATGTCCTTCCCTCCAGAGGGTAGCCACCGGTCCCTTTGGTGGCTGGGCCCTGGCCTGCTCTGCTCAGGGCCTTCCCTCCAACCTGCCTCTCCGGAGGCGGCCTGCGGAAACGGTAACGGTACCCAACATATTTACAAGCCACTAACGTTTGTGGTTGCCCTGCAGAGTTCACGGGCTTGTCCATGGATAGTTCCCATGCATTTTAAACGGTCCCCACGGGGACAACGGTGCCGGCTCCTGCCGGTTGCAAATCACTGCAGCAAATCAGGTAACAAACTCGGGTAATCATCTTTCATCATCGCAGAACTTTCAAACATCAAACAACACTCTTTTACATTCGCGGACCCTTTTCATTCATAGAACGGTCTCCCTGTACCTAAGTGGGGGTCTACCTAGGTTGGAACGGGTGGACCTTCGGGGCCCGGTGTCAGTGGTACTAGACAGTGGGGTAGAGGGAACAATCGGTTCCTCCTCCCTGCTACAGTGTGGGGCAGGCGGAGGTGCAGGGGAGCTGGGTACAGGTTCATCCCTGGGCACTGGCACTAGTTCTGGCTCACGGTTGACCGCTTCCACTACTTCTTCATCCACGGGTTGTGGGAACAGTATCACTGGAAGTATCACCGCGCCGTTCTGTGTAGGCCAGTTTGCTGGGAAGTCACCCATTACAGTGTGGATTACCTCTGCTACCTTTTCCACTGGTGGGGGAACCGGTACTTCGGCCTCTGCCTTCAGCGCTGGGGGGCATTTCTTTAGATGGTCCCGAGAAACTGTGGCCAGGGTGTCCCCTTGGTCACGACTGATCAGGTAGGTCTTCCCATTGTCCCACTCAGTGGGTTGTATGACGTAAGGGACTTGCTCCCACTGGTCATCCAGTTTGTGGGCTTTTCTCTTCCGTTTCAGCACCACATCTCCTGGCTGGAAAGGACCTGCAGGCGCCTTCTGGTTGAACCGGTGCTCTTGCTGTTCTCGACTTCGACTGAGGTTGTTCTCCACATACTCCTGGATTTGCCGGTACTGGGCCCTCCTCTGACTTTCCCACTCTGCTGTTGAAGGGAGTGCTTCCGGGGCTTCCAACCCCATCTCCAGATCCACCGGCAGGCGGCCAGGCCGAGCCCTCATCAGATACGCTGGGGTACACTTCGTCGAGCTGGTTGGGATGTTATTGTACATGTCGACCAAGTCGGGTAACTTTTCCGGCCACATGTTCCGTTCTTCCAGCGGTAGCGTCTTGAGGAGCCCCAGGACCAAGTGATTCATTTTCTCGCACATGCCGTTAGTTTGGGCATGGTACGGAGTGGTCCGGATCTTCTTGCAGCCGTACAACTGGCAGAATTCGTGAAACACCTCTGCTTCAAAAGCCGGGCCCTGGTCAGTCAGCACCTTCTCGGGGTACCCATGAGGTCGGCAGAAATAAGCCTGAAACGCACGAGCAGCAGTTCGACCAGTCAGGTCCTTGACGGGGACTACCACCATAAACCTTGAGTAGTGGTCTACCATGGTCAATGCGTAGGTGTACCCACTTCGGCTAGGGGTGAGCTTAACATGGTCTAGGGCGACCAGTTCCAGCGGCTGATGGGTGACGATGGGATGTAACGGCGCCCTCTGGCTAGTCTCGTCCTTTCTCCTCAGCGTACAAGGACCGCACTCTCGACACCAGGCTTCCACCGATTCACGCATCCCACTCCAATAGAACCGCTCCCTCAACAGCATCTCCAGCTTCTTCCACCCGAAGTGGCCAGCACCATCATGGTATGCCCGCAGTACAGTAGCGACATCAGCCTGAGGAACGATTAACTGGCATATTTTCTCATGGGTCTTCGGGTTGATCAGCTCACGGTACAGCCTCCCTTGGTGTAGGTAAAGCCGTTTCCGTTCTTTCCACAAGCGTTGGGCTTCGGCTGGAGCGCTGGGGTCCATTCCCATGGCGCCTTGTTCCACCAGAGTCTTGACAAGGCGGACAGCCGGCGCTTGGTCCTGGGCGTCCTGCCACTCCTGACTGGGCCGCGGGTCCAGATCCACCCTTTGCTGACATACCTGTATCCTCTCAGTAGGCGGCTGGTGAAACGCAGGTAACTCAATCTCCTCGAGGTCGTCGTCCTCACACCCCTCTTCTGACAAATGGGGCATCCGGGAGAGTGCATCTGCATTGATGTTGACACGACCAGCTCGGTACTTTATGGTGAAATCATAGTTGGCTAACCGAGCTACCCACCGCTGCTCCAGCGCGCCCAACTTGGCCGTGTTCAGGTGAGTTAACGGGTTGTTGTCCGTAAACGCGGTGAATTTTGCTGCCGCCAGGTAGTGGCGAAACCGCTCGGTGATAGCCCACACCAACGCCAATAGCTCGAGCTTGAAGGAGCTATAGTTCTCAGGGTTCCTTTCGGTCGGCCGGAGTTTCCGGCTGGCGTAGGCAATCACCTTCTCCTTTCCATCCTGGAGCTGGGACAAGACCGCTCCTAGCCCCACGTTACTGGCGTCCGTGTGGAGAATGAACGGGCGCCCATAGTCGGGGTACGCCAAGACCTCTTCTCCGGTCAAGGCCGCTTTCAACTGGCCAAAGGACTCTTCATGCTGGTCCTCCCACAACAGTGGGGCTACAACGGGTCTACCACCTTTGGTCTGTCCCACGAGGAGATCTTGCATGGGGGCAGCCATCTTCGTGTACCCCTTTATAAAACGCCGATAGTACCCCACCAGGCCCAGGAACTGCCTTACTTCCCTCACTGTGGTTGGTCTCGGCCAGCTCTGGATGGCAGTGATCTTCTCAGGGTCGGGGGCAACACCATCCGCACTCACCACATGTCCTAGATACTGTACCCTGGGTTTCAGCAGATGGCACTTCGAGGGCTTCAACTTCATCCCGAACTTGGCAAGGGACGCGAACACCTCGGCCAGGTGCTCCAGATGGGCTTCATACGTCTGGGAATAAACAATCACATCGTCCAAATACAGCAGGACGGTCTCGAAGTTTAAATGTCCCAAACAGCACTCCATCAGCCGTTGGAAGGTCCCGGGGGCATTGCACAGCCCAAACGGCATGCTATTGAATTCACAGAGCCCCATCGGGGTGGTGAAGGCGGTCTTCTCCCGGTCCTCGGGGGCCACGGCCACTTGCCAGTATCCGCTGGTGAGGTCAAGGGTCGAGAAGTAGTTTGCAGTTCTCAGTGCAGCCAAAGATTCTTCGATACGAGGCAAGGGATAGGCATCTTTATGGGTTATCTGGTTGATCTTCCGGTAGTCCACACACATCCGCATGGTACCATCTTTCTTCTTGACCAGTACCAACGGAGCGGCCCAGGGACTACAACTGTCCCGAATAACCCCTGCCTCCTTCATATTCTTCAACATATCTTTGGCACACTGGTAATGTGCAGGGGGAATAGGTCTATACCTCTCTTTGATAGGGGGATGTTCACCCGTGGGAATGTGGTGTTGGACCCCCTTGATCTGCCCAAAGTCTAGGGGGTGCTTACTGAAAACTTGTTCGTACTCCTGCACTACCCTGTGTACCCCTGCCCTGTGATGTGTAGGGGTATCATCAGTGCCCACATGTAGCTGTTGGTGCCACTCCTTGGTGTCCCCCTGGGGTGGGGAAGTGCTGGTGGTAGGTGGGAGTGTGGATGGACGGGCTTCCTGGATAGTGTGAGGGTCTAGGGTGAGCAGTTTGGCAATGGTGGCATACCGGGGGAGCCTGACTTCTTCCTCCCCACAGTTCAACACTCTCACAGGCACTCTCCCTTTCTTCACATCTACCACCCCTCGGGCGGCCACTACAGTGGGCCAGTGCTCGGAAGGCATGGGTTCCATCATCGCAGGGTAGTCACGCCCCTGAGGCCCTACTGCTGCCCTACACCAGATCATCATCTCACTCCTAGGGGGCACAGTCAATGGAGCAGCATCCATCACTCGCACTCCACCAATCTCCCCTCCGGTTGAGCTTACATGCTGGCGGTACATCAGAGCGCGGATCTCACGCTGCACAGCCCTCTGCCGGCTCCCCGCCGCCGTGGCGGCTAGCCGTTGCAAAAGGTTCAACACATCAGCCATGCAGTGTTCCATCACATTGGTTCCCAGCACTATTTTCGGGTTATGATCACTGGGTTCATTCATGATCACAATCATGCCCTGATGTTGCAGTTCAGCTTGCCCCACTGTCATAGCCACTTCTTTATACCCCACCTGGGTCAATGGAAGTCCATTAGCGGCAATCAAATTTATACTAGGGTCTGGAGGCGCCAGCTCGTCTGTGGCCCAATACTGCTGGTACAAGGTATACGGTATGGTAGTTACCTGTGATCCAGTGTCCAGGAGAGCCATCACGGGTATGCCGTCCACAGCCACAGGGATGATAGGGCGGGCCCCGACATATCGGTCTCGCCAGTCCGGGGGGCCACGGTGTTCAACTCCTGAGGATTGGCCCGGGGCCCCAGGGGTTGCTCGTTTAACGGGCACTGTCGGTAAACATGGCCCGGCTTACGGCACTTGTAGCAGATTGGAAGTCTGCTCCGCGGGTTGGTAGTGCTTCTCCGCTGCATCCAGGGAACATCCTCGGGACTGTCAGCAAGCTGTATCTGTGCTGGGGGTTGAGGTCTGGTCAGAGGTTGTAGTGCAGCAAGGATTTTGGCAAGGTCTCCGTCCAGGCGACGGACCTGGGCTGCCAGTTCTTCCACTGTACTGCTCGAGGCTGCAGGTAGTAAGGAGGTTGGTTTGGCTGGGGCCGCCACAACGGGAGCTGTTTCGACGGGCCACGGGACGGGTTCCAGAATTTCAGCAGCTGGGGGCTGTAGTGCTTTGATAGCCCGCTCCTTTAACACGGCAAAGTCCACATCAGGGTGTTCCAGGGCCCACAGCCGGAGTTGTTTACGATCCTCAGGGGACCTCATCCCCTGCGCAAATTGCTCCACTAACATCTTGTTGCTATCCGCCTCATTAATAGAGTTCACCCGCTTCAGCGTGCAGAGGGCGGTCTGCAGACGTAGAGCATAGTCCCGAATGCTATCCCCAGCTCGCTGCCGGCACTGGTAAAACTGCATCCTCAGCTCAGCTCAGCTTCTGTCCGGGTCTCGAAGGCAGTCTGTAGCTTCTCGAAGATGGTGGCTACAGAGAGCCGGTCCCCCTCGGCCCAGGTCTCCGCTTCCTGCTCCGCCGCACCGGTTAACTGGCCTAGCACTATCGCTGCACGTTGCTTATCAGTCAGGGGGTACAGCTCTAGTAACGGGTTAAGCTTTTTCCGGAAGGCCTGTAGGGCATCCGGTTTCCCGTCATACTGCGGTAGCCAGGCAGCTCCGGGCGCATAGGGCAAGGAAAACGGCATGACCTGAGCAAGCGCGGGGGCCGCGGCACCTCCCGCCAGTACGGCCGGGACCTGGGCAGGCCCATTCCCATCCGCGGGTGCCGCTGCGGCTGCGACCACCGCTCCTCCAGCGGCTCCGTCGGGCGCAGACATCTTGTTTCCGTCCCCCTTAGCTCTTTCCGGCCCCTCCTCTCTCGGGGCGGGGTTTTGGCCTTCGCGCTTCTACTGCTCGAGAAGACGCTCGAGCGGGAAGTTTTCGCGCCAAAGATGGCGGCTTCTGAAATTTTTCTGCCGGATATCTCCGGCGGTCACAAGGCGCACCTCTGCCTGACGGCAGAGCGGTAAGATCCTGTTCGTGACGCCAAGTTGTCGCGGGCGGGGAGGAGGGTGTCAGCACACCGCGCTCACCCCTTCTGCTCAGGTCCGGCAGTTGCTCCTGGTGGCTCGAGCTGCGGGCCGGATCCCGGGGTGTCTCGAGCGACACTCCTCGCCCGTGAGTGAAAAGGGGGTGTTTGTTGGGATTATAGTTCGTGACGCCACCCACGGTTGTGGTGATGGCACCACCGCTGCTCAGTGTGAGGGTCCCGGGGATGGTGATGGGAGCAGCCAGGTGTTGTGTTGCCCCTCCGTGGGTAGGGGTTGGTGATCCCGGGGCCCGGTGAAGAGATGTGAAGTGTAGGGCCTGGAGGGCGCAGGGACGCGGGGGCAGCGCTGTGCCTTGCGGCACTGTGGTACTCACTCAGCCTGAGACACGGACACAGTTTGTACGGTAAACCAACGGCTGGTAGGACGGTCCCACAGACGGTTGCACCTGCACTCCCGGTAGGTGACGGTGACGTCTCTCTTCCTTGCACCTGTTTGACTGATGGTAGCGGTGGATTCCCTCCGGTTACCCGCTCCCCGACTGCAATCTGGGCCGGAGGAGCTCTACACTTTGCCCGCAGGCGCTGGCCCTGGGGAAACTGGTGCCTTGGCGGTCGCAGTGTCTCCCCGTTAATGGTCGGGCTGTTGCCGTCAATCGGGACTTTGGTGCTGGGGGATCTGCGTCCCCTTCACTGACGGATTCGGCAAATTGGGCGACTCCTAGCCTTGCCGGGGTCCGAGAGGCCCCTGCCCTTGTGCTGACTGTCCTTCGGAACACTGCTCCAGACCACCGGGCACACAGCCAACGGGGTCCTTCCAGGAACTTCCGAACTGTCCCACTCCGGACAGTCACCGCCGTCGCTGACCTTGCTGTTCTAGCCCTACACACAGCTGGGCTCTCAGGCTTCTCCTTCTCTCTGCTCTGTCACCACTTCTTGCTTTCCTCCTTTTCCACTTTCCTTTCCTTCACTTTCACTTCTGGTTGTTTCCTCTAGCCCCTGCCTGGGCTACTCTGCTGTTCACTCCTTCATGTCCCTGAGCTTTCTGCCTGGTCACTTCCTGCCTCCAGAGTTGTGAGCTCCTTGGTGGGCGGAGCCAACCGCCTGGCCCACCCCCTGGTGTGCATCACAGACTCCTGGAGGGAGGCAACAAGGATTTCTGGTTAGCAGGTGTGCCTACCTGGAGTGTGGGGTGTAGTGGTGTTGTTATCTGTGTCCCCTGGCTTGCCCAGGGCGACACACTCGGTTTCCAGCACACCTAGTGGAGAGGTACCTGATTCCCAAGCTGCCACTCAACAGACTGGAGGAGGTCGCAGCACCCTCTGCGAGAGAGGGAGGCCAGGAGGTCGTGCTGCTATACCCCCAACGACCAGAAGAAGTCGCAGCACCCTCCGCCGAGGAGGGAGAAGAGGTACAGCCACTATTGCTACTGTTCCCCAGTGAACCGGAGGAAGTCGCGGCACCCTCTGTGAGAGAGGGAGGCCAGGAGGTCGCGCTGCTGTCTCCTCCCCGACGTGAAGAATTGGCCGCATATAACCCAAGCATGTACGTGACCTGGTTGCCTGCTGATGACCAGGTGGTGGTGATGTGGAGATCAGCCAACAGAGGGCAGCGGCGTGTAAGAGCCAGGCACCCCCTTGTCAAGCCCACCCCAGAAAGAGAGCAAGTGGAAGCCGCACAGGATATGGTTTTATTATGGAGGCTGGAGTGAAGGAGGGGATCTTTGTCTCCAGACGAGACGTACAGTCCCACCTATAGAGGGGTTACCCTGGTCGTGATTTCTATGTGGGGGATGTGGTAGAGTACACAAGGCATATGGGAGAGAGAGGCTGGTTTGCCTTGGACGTGGTACAATGTCCGAAGGAAACCTTTGTGAGCTCAGACAACATCCCCACTGTTTCTACCAGGTCCCCAGGGTCATCACCACCAGGAGACACCTATGCTGTAGACGCCCATACTGCAGACACCCATGCTGCAGACACCCATGCTGCAAATATCCATTGTGAGAGCACTGAAAATAAGAGCCCTGATCTTGGTAGGAGGAAGTCTATTTAGAGAGTCCAGTAAGAAAATCTGTTGAAAAATGTTTTTATTGTTATGACCCGTTAAGCAACGTTTAATGAAAATGTGCCCGCAAGGACTGTTGCGAGAACTTGTTGAAAATATTTTAATTAGCACCTGGTTACGTGCACTTTAAAAATGGACCACAGGCTATGAACTGGCTATGGCCACAAACTCTCGCAGTGTAAAAAGTTACCTCAGTGGTACCAACTACCAGGGAGCACACCTGTTTATGGGGCCTTTCTCTCCAACACCAAAGAAGCTGGTACGCCAGTTTATGGGCCTACCCTACACTACTGTCCTCAGGAGAGGAAGATTGGAGGAAAGGTCTGGGATGCAGATGGCCCAGACCTGGTCACCAAAGGGACCGGTGACCTGCCTCCTGGGAGTTGCGGGGTGGGACCAGGACTTGTGGGTGGTGGTGGGAAGGTACCTGGTATGTTTCAAATGTAAAAAACACCCCTGTGTGGGAAAAGTTGTAATAAAATTTTCTTGTCTCTACAGCCCAAGGACGTGCTAATGATAGCTAGGGGGGAATGTTGCGCACTTGACCTGGGCAGGCACCACTGACTACTGCACCCACGCTGGGACAGTACTTCCAGGTAATCCTGAAGGCTGTAAGAGGGTGTGTACGCACAGACACATAGTGACCAGGTCTCCCACACCTTTGAGGGGACCCCTGGGCAGACCCAGGGGGGCGTCCCTCCACATCCAATCAAGGGGTGCGGTAGAGAGGCCGGAAGCTAGGGTTGCAGTGGCAGTCAGAAAAGGAAAAGGAGAGCCAGTCTGATAGTGGAGAAGCAGGAGAGCGAACACGCTAGTTAGACCCTGCACGTGGAGTAGCCGCTGGCAGGGGAGAGCGGTTGCCACACAGTGAGCTTGAAAGACACCTGAAGAGAGGACAGGCAGTTGAGTACGGGGACTCCTGGTAACTAGGCATGCAAGGGGAACAGGTCCCTAGAGCCAGACATCCATTTAGTGGTCTGCTAAATCCTGCAGGTGGAGGGACTAAAGGTTCCTCACCAACCATTAAAGAGTCCGAGCCTCAGCAGCAACGAGGGGGCCCATAAGAGGGATTGAGCCTGGAGTCATCTCTCTTGGTCCACGCTGCCGGCAAACGGGCCAGAAAGAGGAGAAAAGGCAGTAGCGACTTCCCTGGATGAACCCCACAGAAATTTCAAGTCAGGGCTTGTCCTTTAGACCAGCCTAACCAATTCCTATTGACCTTACAATATCACACAAGGAGAACAAAATTATTACAAAAACCTTTTTTAAAAAAGTGGATACAAACGGCTATATACATTTTAATAGCGGCCACTATAATAAGTGGCTCTTGAATATTCCTATTAACCAATACCGAAGAATTAGAAAAAATTGTACACTGGATGATGATTTTAAGATACAAGCTGGTGTTTTATATGACCATTTTAATGAAAAGACTTACCCCAAAAAACTTTTAACACGTGCTTTTAAAGAAACCAAGAATATGAGACAGGATGATCTGATTTTAACCTCTAAAAAGATGTTCCCGCATAGTGGTCCTTCTGATTTTAGCTCTAATTTTATCACCACTTTTAGCCATGACAACGCTGTTATTAAAAAGACCCTTACTAAGCACTGGGAGATCCTTTTGGGGGACCCCGTGCTTAAAAGCATCCTTCCACCTTTTCCAGGCATTACTTTCAGGAGAGCCCCCACCATTAGGAATATTGTGGCACCCAGTAGGCTGAGACTCCCTCAATTGTAACAAAAGGGAATGCTCAATCGGGGTCTCAAAGTGTTTTAGTAAAAACTGTCTATGCTGCACATCCATTGCGCATAAAAGAAAGACATTTGGTCCAGCAGAAGAACCAGAAAAATACACTATTAAGGGACACCTCACATGCCACTCTGATTTTGTTGTCTATCTTATTGATTGTGTATGTGGAAAAAAATATGTAGGGAGAACCAGACAGCCCCTACATAATAGATTAAATTCCCACAGACACAATATCAAGAAAGGGTTCCTTTTGCATGGTCTGTCCCGACATTGCACGTTAATACATGGTAAAAAGGCAGACATCACTAGAACACCAATTGAACAAATCCCTAATAATACTCCTAACAGAATTGAGGCTCTAAATAAAAAAGAGACATTCTGGATTTATAGATTAAATACACTAAAACCGATAGGACTTAATGAAGTGACAGACCTCTTCTACTGATTTTATATAAAAAAAATTTGAGATGGTCATCCTACCTCTTTTTATCTTATCCTTATTATCCCTTTTATATGTTTTATAGTTTTTATGGATCTGTGTATTTAATTCTATCATTACATTTTTTTTTTAAACTTTGAATTTTTATTGAGATTTTCAATTTACGTTTTTCATACATAAAATAAAACATAAAATTCACAATTCTTATCGAACCTAGACAAACAATGACAGGACAGGTTAGGAGGGGAGAGGAGAAATAGAAGGGAAGAGGGAAGGGTTTCAAGAGTCCATGCTCCTTCCATAGGACCCATAGGCCTCAGTCTCACAGATCCTCCTGTCCCGCAAAGTAGTCCCATGGTGCCCACACGGCCTGGAAACGGTCAACTGTGTCATGCAATAGTGCCGTGAAATGTTCCATGCGTCTAACGTCCAGTAATCTATACTTGAGGCTCTGGAGTGAGGGTGTCCCTGGCTGCCTCCAATTCTTTGCAATTAAGCATCTGGACGCCGTAAGGATGTGGGACAAAAGCTTAGAGGCCGTTTTTCCCAATCCCCCATTCCCAAGACCCAGAACATAGATCAGGGGATTAAGATCAACCTCTATATATAGTACTTTATAGATCAACCCTCTAACCCGCTCCCAGAAGGGGACTATCCCTGGACAGGACCAGAATATGTGCAGAATGGTGCCCCTGCCTCCCCCGCATCTCCAGCAACAAGCCGGTATGGAGGGGTCTATGCCATGAAGGAAATCTGGAGTGTGGTACCAAAATAGCAAAATTTTATAGATATTTTCCTTATATAGTGTGCATATTGACGTCTTGGCGGCGTTTCCCCAGATTGCTGCCCATTCCTGAGGAAGTATCCGCCTTCCCACTATCATTACATTTTGATCAGTCTTTTATGTATGTGAGAATTTTAGTTTTCAATTTTTATCATGGTCTGGTGCTCTTGCGGCAAAAGGGTTTTAATGATTTCTATACACTGTTGTACTAATCTGCGTATGATCTGTCCGTATCTCTCTTTTCTTGTTTCTGAAGCATATACATGGCCCCTTGAACCAGGTTTACCCCTGGCGCAGGCGCTTTAGTTTTGTTCCTACGGTCTCAGTTCTGGCATTGACTCCGTACTGCTACTCTATGTGTCCTCATGGCAGGGTCAGCAGCATGCGTATAGATGCTTTTTCCACGCTTATGCCCGATAATAACCTAGAGTCCTTTTTTGCTTGGGCCTCTCCAGGAATAATGAGTACAAATATGTCCTCCTCCGCCTAACTGTTTGGAGTGACTATTTTAAAAGCTTTTTAACCCACAATACAAATAATAAAGATTCATATCACTTTTCTACAATTTTATATTTATATTTTTATTCCTGGGCAAAAAATTCCTTTCCAATTTTTATTCAACATATCACAGCATTTTATTTTTTCATTATTTATTATCTATTACTTTTTATAGTTTTTTTCTATAAAATATGTTTTGCCATACAGATATTTATATATATATATTTTTTTCTTCTTTCACCTAGATGTGAATATAATTTACCTGTGTTACATATTTATGGGAACACAGATATAAAAATCACTGGTGGCGTTCACCACTAAAAGTCAGATTTTACCTTATAATTAGGGACTGCTACTTTGGAGTTCTTGTCCCGAAAATTGACATTTTTTCATACTATTCCTCTCATTTCTTATTTCTTTTTTCTTGATTTTTCATCCAATTATTGTTTATTTTTCATGTAAACTATTATGATGACCAGTCTATGAACATTTAACAGAGTATTGTTATGTCTGCAGAAAGTGCTGCATCATGAGTGCAGAGGCCTTTTTTTTTTTCCTTTCTGACTTTTTTCAAAGTGCCGCGAGGCGGTACTTTGTGGATACCATATGTATAAAAGGGTTCATCTCTCTGTACATGCAGTGTTGATTTACTGGTCCTGAAGAAGAGGTCTTAGACCTTGAAACGCGTAGACCCATGGAATAAAAGATTGTTTAATTTATCAACATCTCCTTCTGGATTACTGGCGGATTGCGCGGGTTTAACCCCTTCTCCCTTTCCACTTTGAAGTCTGAAACACGTGGGGCCGCAGCAGCTGCCATTATCTCATGCTATCTGTGGTGGTTGTGACCTCTCAACCTCAATCGGTGAGTGCATTTACCATTTGCTAACCGTGTGTTTAATCTGGTAAAACCCTATTAGTGCTTCTCTTTTCTAACTTATCTACTTAGACCAGTGTCGCGGGCGGAGGAGGGGAAGCCGCGCTCTCCCACTGCTGCTCGGGTCCGGCTGCCGCGGCTGCTGCGGCCTGCTGCTGCTCGGTGGCTCGAGCGGTGGGCCGGATCCCGGGGACTCTAGCGGCGCTCCTCGCCCGTGAGTGAAAGGGGGTTGTTGGGTGTGGGGATGGTTTATTGTCCGTGACGCCACCCACGGTTGTGGTGATTTGTAGCACCACCGCTGCTCAATATGGGGATCCCGGGAGTGGTGATGCAGAGCAGCCAGGTGTTGTGTTGCCCCTCCGTGGGTAGGGGTTGGTGATCCCGGGGCCCAGTGATGGTGTGGAAAGGTGCAGGGCCTGGTGGGCGCAGGGACGCGGGGCAGCGCTGTGCCTTGCGGCACTGTGGTACTCACTCACAGCCTGAGACGTTGACACAGTTTTACGGTAAACCACACGGCTGGAAAGACGGTTCCCACGGACGGCTGCACTTGCTCTCCCAGTAAATGACGGTGATGTCCCTTTGACCTGCACCTAGTGTTTCTCTGTTGGTAGCGATGGGTTCCCACCGGTAACCCGCTCCCCGGCTTGGATATGGGCCGGAGGAGCCCTACTTTGCCCACAGACACTGGCCCTGAGGAACTGGTGCCCTGGCGGTGGCGGTGTTCCTCCTTAATGGTTGGACTTTTGCCTTCAGTCGGGACTTGGTTGTTGGGGGATCGACGTCCCCTTCACTGACGGATTCGGCAAATTATGGCGACTCCTAGCCTTGCCGGGGTCCGAGAGGCCCCTGCCCTGGTGCTGACTGTCCTTCGTATACTGCTCCAGACCGCCGGGCCACTACCCGTCCGCGGTCCTTCCAGCAACCTCCGAGCAGTCCCCCTCCAGACGATCACCGCTGTTGCTGACCTTGCTGACCTGTCCTGCACTTAGCTGGACTAACTTCAGGTCTTTCTACATTCACTTTTACTCCTTTTCTTCCTTGCTCCACTACCACTTCACTTTCACTTAGCTGTTTACTCCTTCCTCACTCTAGCTCTTCCCTAGCTTAACTCACTGGTTCTTCCCGCCTCCAGAGCTGTGAACTCCTCGGTGGGCGGAGCCAACCGCCTGGCCCACCCCCTGGTGTGAACATCAGCCCCTGGAGGAAGGCAACAAGGATTTGAGTAGCTTTGGTGTTCCTAACTGGGATGTAGGGTGTGGTGGTGTGATGACCTGTGACCCCTGGCTTGCCCAGGGCGTCACATTCCCCCTTAGCAAAATGCAGACCGTCCGCGGGCTGCCCGTCCAACACCGGTTTTATTTTCTGTAAATGTAAAAAGTAAACATGTAAAGCATAACATCTTCCCACAATGGGAGGCACATTTCTTAAACGTTACTAAACGGTTTTACAGGTACGGTTTCCGCTCTCTCCCACCCAAGCAACCTGGCCCTGATGCTGCCCCTAAAGCCAAGGCAGCACCCCTTGACCCACAGTCTAGCACAAGTCACCCGAGCGGCATCTGTCCTTCCCCTCCAGAGGGTAGCCACCGGTTCCTTTGGTGGCTGGGCCCCAGCCTGCTCTGCTGAGGGCCCTCCCTCCAACCTGCCTCTCCGGAGGCGGCAACTGCAGAAAACGGTACGGTAAAACAACATATTTACAAGCCATTTAACGTTTGTGGTTGCCCTGCAAGTTCACGGGCTTGTCCATGGATAGTTCCCATGCTAAACTTTTTAAACGGTCCCCACGGGGACAACGGTGCCGGCTCCGGCTAGTTCAATCACTGAAAATCTGGTGAAGTACACGGTAATCATCATTTTTCTTATCATTCTCAAAACTTTTCAACTTTTTCAACTTTTAAACTCACATACACACACTGACTTACTGATCCCTCTCCTCCCCATTTAGAGGACGGTCTCCCTGTACCTAAGTGGGGGTCTACCTAGGTTGGGACGAGTGGACCTTCGGGGTCCGGTGTCAGTGGGGTTATGCAGTGGGGCAGAGGGAACAACTGGTTCCTCCTCCCTTCTATCGTGTGGGGCAGGTGGAGGCATAGGGGAGCTGGGTACAGGTTCATCCCTGGGCACTGGCACTGGTTCTGGTTCACGGTTGACCACTTCCACCACTTCTTCATCCACAGGTTGTGGGAACAGTATCACTGGAAGAATCACTGCGCCATTCTGCGTAGGCCAGTTTGCTGGGAAGTCACCCATCACAGTGTGGATCACCTCTTCTGCCTTCTCCAATGGGGAAAGAACTGGTACTTCAGCCATCGCCCTCAATGCTGGTGGGCACCTTTTCAAATGGTCCCGGGAAACTGTGGCCAAAGTGCCTCCTTGGTCACGGCTAATTTGGTAGGCCTTCCCATCTTCCCATCCGGTGGGCTGTATGACGTACGGGTTCTGCTCCCATTGGTCATCCAGCTTATGGGTTTTCCTCTTTCGCTTCAGGACAACATCCCCGGGCTGGAAAGGGCCAGCAGACGCCTTCTGATTAAAGCGCTGCTCCTGCAGTTCCCGACTCCGACTCAAGTTCTTCTCGACATACTCTTGAATCTGCCGGTATTGTGCCCTCCGCCGAGTTTCCCATTCAGCTGTGGAAGGAAGGGCTTCCGGGGCCTCCAACCCCATTTCCAGGTCCACCTGCAGGCGGCCGGGGCGAGCCCTCATCAGATATGCTGGGGTGCACTTTGTGGAACTGGACGGGATATTGTTGTACATGTCGACCAAGTCGGGTAGCTTTTCCGGCCACAGGTTCCGCTCTTCCAGCGGTAGCGTCTTGAGGAGTCCCAGGACCAAGTGGTTCATCTTCTCACACATGCCGTTGGTCTGGGCATGGTAAGGGGTGGTCCTGATCTTCTTACAGCCGTACAACTGGCAAAACTCGTGGAACACCTCTGCTTCAAAAGCCGGGCCTTGGTCAGTAAGCACTTTTTCTGGATATCCATGTGGGCGGCAAAAATAAGCCTGGAACGCTCGAGCACCAGTTCGACCAGTCAGGTCCTTGACAGGGACAACCACCATGAATCTTGAGTAGTGGTCTACGATGGTCAATGTGTAGGCATACCCACTTCGGCTGGGGGTGAGCTTGACATGGTCTAGGGTGACCAGTTCCAGCGGCTGATGTGTGATGATTGGGTGCAGGGGTGCCCTCTGGCTGGTCTCGTCCTTCCTCTTCAGCGTGCAAGGGCCACACTCCCGGCACCAGGCTTCTACCGACTCCTGCATCCCACTCCAGTAGAACCGCTCTCTCAACAGCATCTCCAGCTTTTTCCACCCGAAGTGCCCAGCACCATCGTGGTATGCCCGCAAAACAGTAGCCACATCAGCTTGGGGAATAACCAACTGGCAGATTTTCTCATGAGTCTTCGGGTTCATTAGCTCACGGTACAGCTTCCCTTGGTGTATATACAGCCGCTTCCGTTCTTTCCACAAGCGCTGGGCTTCAGCCGGGGCGGCAGGGTCTATCCCAACAGCACCTTGTTCCACCAGGGTCTTGACGAGGCGGACAGCCGGCGCCTGGTTTTGAGCTTCCTGCCACTCTTGACTGGGCCGTGGGTCCAAGTCCACCCGTTGTTGGTGTACCTGTATCCTCTCGGTTGAGGGCTGGTGAAATGCAGGCAACTCGATCTCCTCGAGGTCATCATCCTCGCACCCTTCTTCTGACAAATGAGGCATTCGGGAGAGTGCATCAGCATTAATGTTGACACGACAAGCACGGTACTTGATGGTGAAGTCATAATTGGCTAACCGGGCCACCCACCGCTGCTCCAGCGTGCCCAACGGATTGTTGTCCGTGAAAGCGGTGAATTTTGCTGCGGCCAAGTAGTGACGGAATCTCTCTGTGATAGCCCATACCAATGCCAGAAGCTCGAGCTTGAAGGAGCTGTAGTTCTCCGGATTCCTTTCAGTTGGCCGAAGCTTCCGGCTAGCAAAAGCAATCACTTTCTCTTTCCCATCCTGGACCTGCGACAGGACTGCTCCTAGCCCCACATTGCTGGCGTCTGTGTAGAGGATGAACGGGCAGCCATAGTCGGGATACGCCAGGACCTCTTCTCCGGTCAAGGCCGCTTTCAGCTGGCAGAAGGATTCCTCATGCTTGTCTTCCCACACCAGTGGGGCTCCGATGGGTCTACCACCTTTGGTCTGTCCCACGAGGAGATCTTGCATGGGGGCAGCCATCTTCGTGTACCCTTTGATAAAGCGCCGGTAGTACCCCACCAGACCCAGAAACTGCCTTACTTTCCTCACGGTGGTTGGTCTTGGCCAGCCCTGGATGGCAGTGATCTTCTCAGGGTCAGGGGCAACACCTTCTGCACTCACCACGTGCCCCAGGTACTGCACTCTGGGTTTCAGCAGGTGGCACTTAGAGGGCTTCAACTTCATCCTGTATTTGGCAAGGGAGGCAAACACTTCGGCCAGGTGCTCCAGATGGGCTTCATACGTCTGGGAGTAAACAATCACATCATCCAAGTACAATAGGACGGTCTCGAAGTTTAGGTGTCCCAGACAGCACTCCATCAGCCGTTGAAAGGTTCCTGGGGCATTGTACAGCCCGAACGGCTGAAAGTAATTTGCAGTTCTCAGCGCGGCCAAAGACTCTTCAATCCGGGGCAGTGGATAGGCATCTTTATGGGTTATCTGATTAATCTTCCGGTAGTCCACACACATCCGCATGGTACCATCCTTCTTCTTGACCAGTACCAACGGAACGGCCCAGGGACTACAGCTGTCCCGAATAACCCCTGCCTCCTTCATATTCCTCAACATATCCTTGGCACACTGATAATGTGCAGGGGGAATAGGCCTGTACCTCTCTTTGATAGGGGGGTGTTCTCCGGTGGGGATATGGTGTTGAACCCCCTTGATCTGCCCAAAGTCTAGTGGGTGTTTGCTGAAAACCTGTTCGTACTCCCGCACCACCCTGTATACCCCTGCTTTGTGATGTGTAGGGGTATCATCAGTGCCCACGTGTAGCTGTTGGTGCCACTCATTTACCTCCCCTTGCAACGGGGAAGTGCTGGTAGTAGGTGGGGAGACTGAGGGACTGGCTTCGTGGATAGTGTGGGGATCTAGGGTGAGTAGCTTGGCAATGGTGGCATACTGGGGAAGCCTGATTTCTTCCTCCCCACAGTTCAGCACCCTCACGGGCACTCTTACCTTCTTCACGTCTACCACCCCTCGGACGGCCATTACCGTGGGCCAGTGCTCAGAAGGTATGGGCTCCATCATGGCAGGGTAGTCACGCCCCTGAGGCCCTACCGCTGCTCTACACCAAATCATCATCTCACTCCTAGGGGGCACAAGCAACGGGGCCACATCCATCACTCTCACTCCACCAATCTCTCCTCCTGTTGAGTTTACATGCTGGCGGTACATCAAGGCTCGGATCTCTCGCTGCACAGCCCTCTGTCTGCTCCCCGCCGCCGTTGCGGCCAGCTGCTGCAGTAGGGCCAACACATCTCCCATACAGTGCTCCATCACATTGGTTCCTAGCACTATCTTCGGGTTATGATTATTATTATTTTTATTATTATTTATTTATAGAGCACCATTAATTCCATGGTGCTGTACATGAGAAGGGGGTTACATACAAAATACGTATACAAGTTACAGTAGACAGACTAGTACAGAGGGAAGAGGGCCCTACCCTTGCGGGCTTACATTCTATAGGATTATGGGGAGGAGACAATAGACAATGATCACTGGGTTCATTCATGATCACAATCATACCCTGGTGTTGCAGTTCAGCTTGTCCTACTGTCATAGCCACCTGTTTATACCCCACTTGGGTCAATGGGAGTCCATTGGCAGCAATTAGCGTTATACTAGTATCTGGGGGTGCCAGCTCATCTATCCCCCAATACCGCTGGTACAACGTATATGGTATGGTAGTTACCTGGGATCCAGTGTCCAAGAGAGCCATCACCGGTATGCCGTCCACAACCACGGGAATGATGGGTCGAGCCCCAATATACCGGTCCCGCCAGTCCGAAGGGCCACGGGGTTCTACTCCTGAGGGTTGGCCCGGCTCCCCAGGGGTTGCTCATTTAACAGGCACTCTCGGATGTAGTGCCCAGGCTTACGGCACTTGTAGCAGATGGGCGGCCTGCTCCTCGGGTTGTTATTACTTCTCCGCTGCATCCAGGGGACATCTTCAGGGCTGTCGGCAAGTTGTATCGGTGTTGAAGGCTGAGATCTGGTTAACGGTTGGAGTGCAGCAAGAATCTTGGCGAGGTCTCCGTCCATGCGACGGACCTGGGCTGCTAGTTCCTCCATAGTGCTGCTTGGGGCAGCAGGCGTTGGAGAGGTTGGTAGAGCAGGGGCCACCACCACGGGAGCTGTCTCGATGGGCCACGGGGCTGCCTCCAGGGCTTTTGAGGCTGGGGGCTGTAGTGCTTTAATGGCCCGTTCCTTTAACACAGCAAAGTCCACATCAGGGTGTTCCAGGGCCCACAGCCGGAGTTGTTTACGATCCTCAGGGGACCTCATCCCCTGCGCAAATTGCTCTACTAACATCTTGTTGCTATCCGCCTCATTAATAGGATTCACCCGCTTCAGCGTGCGGAGGGCGGTTTGCAGACGTAAAGCATAGTCCCGAATGCTATCCACAGCCCGTTGCCGGCACTGGTAAAACTGTATCCTCAGCTCAGCTTCAGTCCGGGTCTCGAAGGCAGTCTGTAGCTTCTCAAAGATGGTGGCTACAGAGAGCCGGTCCCCCTCGGCCCAGGTCTCCGCTTCCTGCTCAGCCGCACCGGTTAACTGGCCTAGCACTATCGCTCCACGTTGCTTATCAGTCAGGGGGTACAGCTCTAGCAACGGGTTAAGCTTTTTCCGGAAGGCCTGTAAGGCATCCGGTTTCCCGTCATACTGCGGTAGCCAGGCAGCTCTGGGCGCATAGGGCAAGGAGAACGGCATGACCTGAGCGAGCGCGGGGGCCGCGGCACCTCCCGCCAGTGCGGCCGGGACCTGGGCAGGCCCATTCCCATCCGCGGGTGCCACTGCGGCTGCGACCACCGCTCCTTCAGCGGCTCCGTCGGGCGCAGACATCTTGTTTCCATCCCCCTTAGCTTCTTTCCGGCCACTCCTCTATTGGGGCGGAGTTTTGGCCTTCGCGCCTCTGCTACTCGAGAAGATGCTCGAGCGGGAACTTTTCGCGCCAAAGATGGCGACTTCTGGAAATTTTCAGCCGGATACCTCCGGCGGTCACAAGGCGCACCTCTACCCAACGGCAGAGCGGTAAGATCCTGTTCGTGACGCCAAGTTGTCGCGGGCGGAGGAGGGGACGCCGCACTCTCCCACTGCTGCTCGGGTCCGGCTGCCGCGGCTGCTGCGGCCTGCTGCTGCTCGGTGGCTCGAGCGGTGGGCCGGATCCCGGGGACTCTAGCGGCGCTCCTCGCCCGTGAGTGAAAAGGGGGTTGTTGGGTGTGGGGATGGTTTATTGTCCGTGACGCCACCCACGGTTGTGGTGATTTGTAGCACCACCGCTGCTCAATATGGGGATCCCGGGAGTGGTGATGCGGAGCAGCCAGGTGTTGTGTTGCCCCTCCGTGGGTAGGGGTTGGTGATCCCGGGGCCCATTGATGGTGTGGAAAGGTGCAGGGCCTGGTGGGCGCAGGGACGCGGGACTGTGGTACTCACTCAGCCTGAGACGTTGACACAGTTTTACGGTAAACCACACGGCTGGAAAGACGGTTCCCACGGACGGCTGCACTTGCTCTCCCAGTAGGTAACGGTGATGTCCCTTTGACCTGCACCTAGTGTTTCTCTGTTGGTAGCGATGGGTTCCCACCGGTAACCCGCTCCCCGGCTTGGATATGGGCCGGAGGAGCCCTATTTTGCCCGCAGACGCTGGCCCTGAGGAACTGGTGCCCTGGCGGTGGCGGTGTTCCTCCTTAATGGTTGGATTTTTGCTTTCAGTCGGGACTTGGTTGTTGGGGGATCGACGTCCCCTTCACTGACGGATTCGGCAAATTATGGCGACTCCTAGCCTTGCCGGGGTCCGAGAGGCCCCTGCCCTGGTGCTGACTGTCCTTCGTATACTGCTCCAGACCGCCGGGCCACTACCCGTCCGCGGTCCTTCCAGCAACCTCCGAGCAGTCCCCCTCCAGACGATCACCGCTGTTGCTGACCTTGCTGACCTGTCCTGCACTTAGCTGGACTAACTTCAGGTCTTTCTACGCTCACTTTTGCTCCTTTTCTTCCTTGCTCCACTACCACTTCACTTTCACTTAGCTGTTTACTCCTTCCTCACTCTAGCTCTTCCCTAGCTTAACTCACTGGTTCTTCCCGCCTCCAGAGCTGTGAACTCCTCGGTGGGCGGAGCCAACCGCCTGGCCCACCCCCTGGTGTGAACATCAGCCCCTGGAGGAAGGCAACAAGGATTTGAGTAGCTTTGGTGTTCCTAACTGGGATGTAGGGTGTGGTGGTGTGATGACCTGTGACCCCTGGCTTGCCCAGGGCGTCACACCAGCCTAAAGAATACCTGGTTCTCTCCTGATTCATCTCAGCATCGCCCGGTTACCTCACAAAAACACCTGAAAGTGAGTAAAAACCAGTTGCAAGACATTCTGGACTGAGACCGAGTTATTCTGCGACCTGTTGTTCTACACACCCGAGCCGCTGGGGCCAGCCTCACTCACGGGAGGCCACACCATCTAACTGTACACTCCATCAGCCCCAGACACTCGTTAAAACTGCAGTGGCGGTCACCCATAACCCTGACCGCGAACCGTGAGTAGCGTCACGACTCCGATGTAAATAAACCTGACATACCTGTTGCCAGAGATAATCAAGTAGAGCCCCTGCGGCGTCCCCGAAGGTGGAGTGAAGTCCCTGAAGCGACCGCTGCAGGTGGGAGACAGAATGTCATCTCCTGTGCCTCAGTTTGTGCTCCCTGCTATCTGGTCACAGGGAGTTCTGCTCCTTATCTTTTTGACACATCCCAGGGCTTTGGGGTACTCCGTCCCAGGTGGTGTATTGCTGGCATATGTCACTGGGTGGCCTGTGCCCGGTTCCGTGACCCTGGGGGTTGCTTGAAAGAGGTTTTGTCTCTCACCACTGGGGCTAATATTAGTGGCAGCCTGGATGTTGCGGCCCTCCGCAAGTAGGGCCTGGCCCCAGGGGATAGGTGATGGAGTTAGGCGCGGAAAGAAGGCAGGCCACACAAGGGATTGCAGTGTAACTGGTTTCTTTACTTACAGCGTTGCTATGGCTTGAGACCCGAAGAAGGCTGGTCCTCACCACTGGTCCCCTTAGTCCCAGTGCTGGTGTGGTGACCTGGTGGCTTCTTTCCTCTGCATTTGTCTCTGGTTGGTGGGTCCTCGTGAGTTGAAGTGTCTGGTGGTCCCCTCCTGTAGTCTTTCAGTCTTAAGCGGGCTTTACACACTACGAGATCGCTACAGCGATCTCGTTGGGGTCACAGATTTTGTGACGCACATCCGGCCGCTGTAGCGATCTCGTTGTGTGTGACTCCTAGGAGCGATTTTGGATCGTTACAAAAACGTCCAAAATCGCTCCTCGTTGACATGGGGGTCACTTCTCAAATATCGCTGCTGCAGCATGTACCATGTAGTTCGTCGCTCCTGCGGCAGCACACATTGCTCCATGTGACGCCACAGGAGCGAGGAACCTCACCTTACCTGCCACCGCCCGCAATGCAGAAGGAATGAGGTGAGCGGGATGTTACGTCCCGCTCATCTCCGCCCCTCTGCTTTGATTGGGCGGCTGCTTAGTGACGTCGCTGTGTCGCCACACGGACCGCCCCCTTAGAAAGGAGGCGGTTCGCCGGTCACAGCGACGTCAAAGAGCAGGTAAGTAGTGTGACGGGTCCGGGCGATGTTGTGCGCCACGGGCAGCAATTTGCCCGTGTCGCACAACCAATGGGAGCGGGTACCCACGCTAGCGATATCGGTACCGATATCGCAGCGTGTAAAGTGGCCTTTAGTCCGTACGGCAGGCAGTTTGAACCCTGTAGGGTCGGTGCTTTGTTCCGGTCCGTGGTTCTCCCATCACTGCTGGTGCCCCGAACTCTACCTCTACGGTCGGTGAGGTCCTGGAAGGTCCCCTCACCGTACAGATTTTATCAGGTCTGCCTGGAGCGTTTGCCTGACCTAGGGCTCTGTACCCCGTCGGTGCTATGGTTCTGAGAGTACTCCACCAGCAACCACACGGCTGCACCTGACAGGTCACTGTTACACACTCCCGTCAGTACGGTTACGTCCGTCTCCTTTCACTTCCACTTACTGACTGTCTGGCCCCTCCTCCCTGGTTGTCGTCTAGTGGACTGGATCGGCTCCACCCCTAGGTGGCCATCCATTGGGTCCAACCCTAGTCTGTCACCAGTCCTTGGATAAATATATCCCTGTTTGTTTCCCTTCCCCAAGGACTGGTGACAGACTAGGGTTGCACCCAATAGATGGCCACCTAGGGGTGAAGCCGATCCAGTCCACTAGACGACAACCAGGGAGGAGGGGCCAGACAGTCAGTAAGTGGAAGTGAAAGGAGACGGACGTAACCGTACTGACGAGGTGTGTAACAGTGACCTGTCAGGTGCAGCCGTGTGGTTGCTGGTGGAGTACTCTTGGAACCATAGCACCGACGGGGTACAGAACCCTAGGTCAGGCAAATGGGTGTTTTATGTGTTGTGTGTTTTAGTGTTACCGGTACTGGTCATCTGGGTCCCTGGGAGTAGGCCCTGCATCTTTGACAGGATCCAGTTCCTTGTAGCTCCTGATGGCTTCAGGGCCGCTACATGTTCTTATCTGAAGGGGTCAGTGAAGAAGCAGAACTCCCTGTGACCAGATAGCACAACCCTCCATGAGGCACAGGAGAGGACATCAGTGATAACTGACCCCTGCAGATAAGAACAGATAAGGAGCAGATGTGGCATCCCTGACTGTCAGGTGCCACAGGGTACTACACCCAACCCCGTATTCCTGGAAGTCCAGTGCTGGTAGAACACCACAACACACACAAAACCATGCCCTTTTCCCTAGACCAGATGACAGGCTGGAGATGGACTTGATGGGTGGTCACCTATAGACTGGGACGCATTCAATCCACTAGTCAGAAACCTGTGAGGAGGAGGGACTAGTCAGTGAAGTGGACGGACAGCAGACATCTTGTGAGTTAGGAAAGTAACCAGACACCAAGTCAGTCAGACGCTGACGTGCTAACGGGAAAGTGTGCAGTGACATGTTGAGTAAAAAGGAGTACCGTGGCTGGGAGAGTACGTACAAGCACTCACAGGACTGAGCACCGACGGGGCACAGGGCCCTAGTCCAGGAAGACGTTACAGGCGTGCCTGCAAGGACCTTACTGACATCAGTGTCCGGGGCACAGCAGCAGAGAGGGAACCTGGGCTCGGTGACAGAGGTCAGACCTAAGAGAGGTTCAAGCTGCCTGCTGTACGGGCAAAGACAGACTACCGGAGGGAACCTCAAAACCGCTCCAAGTTACGGGGACCCACCAACTACAGGCTACATGGAGGTAATGCTCACCAGTTACTACACCGGCACTGGAACAAAGGGAATACCGGATTGTTAAAGACCAGCACAAAACGGGTGGCAGCAACTCCTAAACCAGTAAGACACAAGTTAACCTCCAGCACCTGTGTAGTCTGAGTTCTTCCTACACACCAGCACCCATAGACTATGATCACCTACATTCTCCCCTGGGGCCTAGCTCTACTTGCTGAGAGCCATCACACCTAAGCTGCCCAATACCATCAGCCCCAGCAGAGAGAGACTTTGCAGCAGCGGTTCTCTCCATATAACCGCACACCGCAAGTGGCGTCACCAAAAACTATTTTATTATTTTTTCCTCTGTACAAATTCCCCTTTCAAGTGACCCCCAGGGTCACGGAACCGGGCAACGGCCACCCAGTGACATATCCCAGTAATATACAGCTTGGGACCGAGTACTCTAAAGCTCTGGGGTGAATCAGCTTTCTGGCATCATGAACAGGATTGGACTAGACCCAATAACACCAGGTGACGTGAACCTTGTGGACTGTGTTTGTGAATAAACTTGTGGATGTGTCCGTCATCTTGTGTGACAGAAAACTAACTGCGACACACGAAGAGCGGTTGTGAAAAGAAGCTCCGCCCACCACTCTGCCAAGAACAGGCGGAAGGGGTAGTGACCTGACCCGGAAGCTCCCGAAGTGCTCCAGTTCCTTGAGAGAGTAGTAAGAGAAATCCAAGGGGAAAGCAAAATGGAGGCGCAAGGCGACGGGGATGCCGCAGGGCCTGGTCCGGGTATGGAAGCGGAAGCACCCAGTGCGGTGGTACCGATCATGCTGAACATCCTGCCGTATGTTCTGGGAGCGGTGTGGCTGCCCCAGTATGATGGCAAACGGAATGCCTTAAATCTGGTTTAAGAAGAAAATATGCACTGTATTAGACATGTACAGTCAGGGTCAGAAATATTTGGACAGTGACACAAGTTTTGTTATTTTAGCTGTTTACAAAAACATGTTCAGAAATACAATTATATATATAATATGGGCTGAAAGTGCACACTCCCAGCTGCAATATGAGAGTTTTCACATCCAAATCGGAGAAAGGGTTTAGGAATCATAGCTCTGTAATGCATAGCCTCCTCTTTTTCAAGGGACCAAAAGTAATTGGACAAGGGACTCTAAGGGCTGCAATTAACTCTGAAGGCGTCTCCCTCGTTAACCTGTAATCAATGAAGTAGTTAAAAGGTCTGGGGTTGATTACAGGTGTGTGGTTTTGCTTTTGGAAGCTGTTGCTGTGACCAGACAACATGCGGTCTAAGGAACTCTCAATTGAGGTGAAACAGAACATCCTGAGGCTGAAAAAAAAGAAAAAATCCATCAGAGAGATAGCAGACATGCTTGGAGTAGCAAAATCAACAGTCGGGTACATTCTGAGAAAAAAGGAATTGACTGGTGAGCTTGGGAACTCAAAAAGGCCTGGGCGTCCACGGATGACAACAGTGGTGGATGATCGCCGCATACTTTCTTTGGTGAAGAAGAACCCATTCACAACATCAACTGAAGTCCAGAACACTCTCAGTGAAGTAGGTGTATCTGTCTTTAAGTCAACAGTAAAGAGAAGACTCCATGAAAGTAAATACAAAGGGTTCACATCTAGATGCAAACCATTCATCAATTCCAAAAATAGACAGGCCAGAGTTAAATTTGCTGAAAAACACCTCATGAAGCCAGCTCAGTTCTGAAAAAGTATTCTATGGACAGATGAGACAAAGATCAACCTGTACCAGAATGATGGGAAGAAAAAAGTTTGGAGAAGAAAGGGAACGGCACATGATCCAAGGCACACCACATCCTCTGTAAAACATGGTGGAGGCAACGTGATGGCATGGGCATGCATGGCTTTCAATGGCACTGGGTCACTTGTGTTTATTGATGACATAACAGCAGACAAGAGTAGCCGGATTAATTCTGAAGTGTACCGGGATATACTTTCAGCCCAGATTCAGCCAAATGCCGCAAAGTTGATCGGACGGCGCTTCATAGTACAGATGGACAATGACCCCAAGCCTACAGCTAAAGCTACCCAGGAGTTCATGAGTGCAAAAAAGTGGAACATTCTGCAATGGCCAAGTCAATCACCAGATCTTAACCCAATTGAGCATGCATTTCACTTGCTCAAATCCAGACTTAAGACGGAAAGACCCACAAACAAGCAAGAGCTGAAGGCTGCGGCTGTAAAGGCCTGGCAAAGCATTAAGAAGGAGGAAACGCAGCGTTTGGTGATGTCCATGGGTTCCAGACTTAAGGCAGTGATTGCCTCCAAAGGATTTGCAACAAAATATTGAAAATAAAAATATTTTGTTTGGGTTTGGTTTATTTGTCCAATTACTTTTGACCTCCTAAAATGTGGAGTGTTTGTAAAGAAATGTGACAATTCCTACAATTTCTATCAGATATTTTTGTTCAAACCTTCAAATTAAACGTTACAATCTGCACTTGAATTCTGTTGTAGAGGTTTCATTTCAAATCCAATGTGGTGGCATGCAGAGCCCAACTCGCCAAAATTGTGTCACTGTCCAAATATTTCTGGACCTAACTGTATATGTGATGCCCTGGACTAGCCAGGTAGTCACAGGTAGGCCCTTACACAAACACTCCCCCCCTTAATAAGGTGACAGCAGCCAACCTACAAAACCCTTGTCACCTCTCTGTGTTCAATGGTCAAACCAGGGGGGCGGGGCCAGGCGGTTGGCCTCGCCCACCTAGGAGTCTGGAGAGCCTGAGACAGTAGTTGAGTTTTGGACTGTGAAGCGGAGAGTCAAGTTCAAGTGCAGCAGGCCTGAGGTGTCAGGCTTGCAGCGTTAACACTGACCGGTGCCGGGGTCGTAGCCCTGGTACCGTGGCAAGGAGGCAGACGGTGGTGGCCGCCTGCAGGAGCTGGGACTACAGCCGGTGGAACCGTAAGGACCGGGGACGGGTGGTGGCCCGCCGATACTGAACCGGGGAACCGATTGGAAACCGGAGCACCAGGAGGGGTACTCAGACCCAGTACGAGGCCCAGAAACAACTGGACCGAGTCAAATCAACTGATTGAGGACTGGACTTTAGGCCCTTTCCCACCAAAGACCTGACTGAAGACAACAGCCCAACGATAATGGTAATAAGCCACCACCCCGGCATCGAGACCCCACGGGCCAGTGTCTGCGGGCACATGAGATCTACTGGCATACATCAGGCTGGGGAGCGGACTACCGTTGCTCAGGCATAGGAGTCATCATTTTCTACAAAAGTGAGGTGCAGGAGAAAGGCGAACACCATCAGCCTGAAAAGGGGAAAAGCGCAGCCGGCTGCAGGGACCGTCCACTATATTGTTTGGTTTACCATAGACTCCAGCGTGTTTGTAATAGTGAGTACAACAGTGCCTTTGGGCCACGCGCCGCACCGCACCGGCACGCCAGCACGCATCATCCATTCCCCCGCCTCAGCACCTCCCTCGGGCCCCAGGGGACTATCATTCCCCTTACCGACGGAGGGGTCAACACCAAGCTGCACAACACCGTCCCCAGGAGCCTAGTCAACGGCAGCGGTGGTGTCCATCCATTCACCACAACCTGTGGGTGGCGTCACGAACACGACACGAACTAATCCCCAAACAACCGCGGCCCCGGCCGTGGACCACTCCACCGAACACCACCCTTATGTAGCGCCAGAAACTCCCTTTCAGAGCGACGTGACCCCTCCCGGTCCGTGAGGAGCTCGAACCACCCACCGACGAGCACGAATCCGAGCGGCTCGGCAGCCGGCTGAGCCCCGGGGCGGTACATATGCAATGACTGGCAAACAAAGAGAGTCTGTGGTACTGGGACAGTTAATGGGTGCAGCAGAGCTGGAAGTAGAGACCTGGTCAGATGCAGACCGGGAATCAGTGAACACCATCTTTGAAAAGTTGAAAATTGCTTTTGAAACCCATACAGAGGCAGAGCTGAGAATGGGATTTTACAATTGCAGACAGAGGCAGCAGGACAGTATAAGAGATTATGCTCTTGTGTCGCCCCAGGGCTATGGGGTACTCGGTCCCAGGACGTAGATTTAAGGGGATGTCACTGGGTGGCCGTTGCCCGATTCCGTGACCCTGGGGGTCGCTTTATAAGGGGGATATTTACAGGGAAGATGAAATAAAAGTTTGTCGTGACGCCACTTGCGGCTATTTAAATGGAGCCGCCGCTGCAGTTCTCACTTCTGGGGCTGGTGTTAGTGGCAGCCGGGAGGTTGGGCCCTCCGCGACCGCAAGTAGGGCCAGGCCCCAGGGGATAGATGATGTTGTTGGCCGCGGAAAGAAGGTAGGCCACACAAGGGATTGCAGTGTAACTGGTTGCTTTACTCTCAGCGTTGTTATGAGCCCATCATCTCGATGAAGAACCAGCGATTGCTACAACTCATCTGGACAACCCATCTGCCGTCGTTGCAACAAGGCCGGCCATATTGCAAGAGCGGGTCCTTTAAACCAGCAATCCCTGGGGCCAAGGGCCAACCCCCAGGAATAAGACGACACGGCCCATCTGACTGGCGTGATCGATATGTGGGAGGACTACCAGTTCTATCCATCACGCTGGAAGGAAATCCCACATCTGCATTATTGGACACCGGCTCGCAAGTAACAACCATCCCGTATGTGCTTTACAAGAGATTCTGGTCTGATACTGAGCTCACCTGTCCAGACTCACCATATATGCTGTTAATGGATTACTAGTGACTCAGATAGGGTAAAGAGTGGGGAGGGTAGAGCTAAAAGGCCAAGGATTGATTTTAGTTGAAACTGATGCTAATGAGAAAAATCCACAGATGATTTTGGGTACAAATGTAATTGAAAATAGTCTGGTAGAAGTGTTGTTCTTACTCCAGCAGATTGCAGAAACTGCCAGTGTCGGGCAGCAGAGGGTCCTGCAAAGAGAAATCAGAGACCTCCTACAGAGGCAATGTCGTGGGCGGAGGAGGGGACGCTGCGCTCTCCCACTGCTCGGGTCCGGCCGCTGCTGCTGTGGCTGCCGCTGCTCGGTGGTGGCTCGAGCGGTGGGCCGGATCCCGGGGACTCGAGCGGCGCTCCTCGCCCGTGAGTGAAAAGGGTGGGGAATGGATTGTGGGGATTTGGTTATTGTCCGTGACGCCACCCACGGTTGTGGTGATATTGGTGACACCACCGCTGCTCTGGACGGGGATCCCGGGAGCGATGACTGGGAGCAGCCTGGATGTTAGTTCTCCCCTCCGTGGGTAGGGGGTTGGTTGTCCCGGGGCCCGGTGATGGGGTAGGGATGGATAGCAGGTGGGTTACGGGGCCTGGCGAGGTGCAGGGTCGCGGGGGCAGCGCTGTGCCGCACGGCACGGTGGTACTCACTCAGCCAATGATGAGGACACAGTTCTCGGTAAAACACACGGCTGGATGGACGGGTCCCACAGACGGCTGCGGTGTTTCTCCTCCCGGCAGGTTGATGGTGACTGCCTTTCCCTGCACCTGTGTAACGTGTACGGTTCCAATGGGTTCCCACCGGTACCCCGCTCCCCAGCTTGGATGGGTGCTGAAAGAGCCCCTTTTGCCCACAGGCTCTGGCCCTGGGAACTTTAGCCTTGGCGATGACTGTGTTTCCCTCTCTCGGTTGGACTGTTGCCTTCTAACGGGACTTGGCTGCTGGGAAACCCAGGAGGGTCCCTTCGCTAACGGATTTGGCAAATTCACGGCGACTCCTAGCCTTGCCGGGGTCTGTAAGCCCCTGCCGGATGGTGCTGGCTTCTCTTTGCGTACCGGTCCGGTACCGCCGGGCCACCGCCCGTCCACGGTCCTTACGGTTAGCTCCAATAGGCCACTCCTGCAGACGGTCACCACCGTCTGCCAACCTTGCTGATCCGTCCGGGCCACACACCCGGACCAACTTCAGACTCCTCCACTGCCACTTCACTTCCACCACTCAACTCCACTGCCCACTAACTGCTCTCCTTTTCCCGCATCCAGGACGGTGAACTCCTCGGTGGGCGGGACAAACCGCCTGGCCCACCCCCTGGTGTGGATATCAGCCCCTGGAGGAAGGCAACAAGGGTTTTTGTCTGACTTCGGTGTGCCTGACCGGGAGAATGGGGTGTGTTGGTGTTGTGCTTGTGACGTCCTGGCTTGTCCAGGGCGCCACAGCAACAGGTAAACCTATCTGGTGGGGAAATTTGAAATGTACGGGTAATAGACTCGGGAGTATTGTAATACCCCCAAGAAGTGAAATGATGATATGGTGTTGGGCGGCAATAGGCCTCAAAGAGTGAGATTACCAGGCAGTGGTGGAGCCCATATACTCAGAAAACTGGTCTACAGTCCTGACAGACCGGGGGGTGGTTGATGTATCCAAGGGAAGTGTCCCCGTACGAGTGTTAAATTGCGGGGAGGAGGAAACTAAATTGCCCAGGTACGCCACCATTGCCAAATTGTTTACCATTACCAATGACTCCATTCAGGCAGTGGAACCTCTGACCTCATCAGAACCAACAGAGGATAGCAATTCCCAAGAGCAGTTAGAGTATTGGTGCCATGTGACGCCCTGGACTAGCCAGGTAGGCACCCTAGGCAGTTACAACAGTCAGACAAAAACCCTTCTTGCCTCCAGGGCCTGATGTCCAGGCCCTCCAGAGCCTGATGTCCACACCAGGTGGGGCGGAGCCAGGCGGTTGGCCCCACCCACCGGGGAGTTCACAGGCCTGGAGGCGGGAAAGGTGTCAGTTCAGTTCAGTTTTGGAGGTGAAAGTGAGAGGAGTGAACACTTGAGGTGTCTGGGTAGGAGCCCAGGCACTGACAGCAAGGTTGGCAGATGGTGGTGGCCGTCTGCAGGAGTTGGTGGAACTCCGCAGAGCCGTAAGGACCGGGGCCGGCGTCGGCCCGCCGGTACCGGACCGGGGAACGGAGTGAAGCTAAGCACACAGGCAGGACCATCGGACCCCGACCAGGCTTGGAGCCGCCGTCAATAGTCAAATCCGAATGTGACAGGAACCCCCGGGGTTCCCTAACAACCAAGTCCCGGTTGACGGCAATCGCTCACACCGTGAGGATATTGTCACGCTGTACTATAAGATGTACAATAGCAGTACAGCGCAGTAATGTGGAACTGAGAGGATTCCTGAAACTACCTGAGAAGGTAGTTAGCTGGTAAACCACTAGGGGGCGTAAAAATTGAAGAAACGTATGAGCAGGGAATTCCCTAGCAGAGGTAATACTAGTCAAGCCCACCAGATGGCAGTAGAATCGTCAGAAAGCCGTGTTACAACATGAGGTCTTGTAAGTACACAAGGGCAAAGTCTAAACGTAGTCAGAGGGAAGCAAATACTCAGTAGCCGGGAAATCAGAGCCTAGAAGCGAGCGGGAGTGGGAAGACAAGACAGAATTAAGGTAAACAGATAAGGAACGAACAGGGAGACAGCGGGAGAGACACTGATGGAAACAGACAACAGAGGAGGTTAACAGGTCAGGTGAACACGGAGATCAGGAGGGGGCAGGGCAGACAACAGGTCACTCAAGAGCAGAACACAGCAGAGCCAGAAGTATCACTGGCGAAGTCCAAGAGAAACAGTGCCCTAATAAAGCAGCCTGACCTCCAGAACGAGGCAGAAAGGATTAACCCCTAACGTGACCTGCATCAGAAGTGAAACTAAAAAAAAGGCTCAGCTCCAGCTGAGCCAGGAGTCAATCATGACAGATATACAGCCACCGCCACAGGGTAGAGATCCAAGGGCCAGCGCCTGTGGGCAAAACGGGCTCCTATGGCACCTATACGCCGGGGAGCGGACTACCGGTGGGCAACCACAGGAGTCAGAATATTTCTAAAAGGTGAAGGGAAAGACAGCCACCATCAGCCGTCCAGGGAGAGCACAACATCAACACTGCAGCCGGCTGCGGGACCCGTCCATCCGGCCGTTTTGGTTTACCAGAGACTTTGTCAGTGATTGTCTGAGTGAGTACACCAGTGCCGTCCGGCACCGCGCCGCGCAGTCCCTGCACCCCAGCCATCCAGCCTCCCCGTTACACCACCGGGCCCCGGGATCACCAAACCCCCTACCCACGGAAGGGACAACATCCCAGCTGCACCCCACCATCTTTCCCGGGATCCCCGTCACCAGCAGCGGTGGTGCCATCATCACCACGTCCCGTGGGTGGCGTCACGAACAATCTCCCTAATCAAAACCACCCCTTTTCACTCACGGGCGAGGAGCGCTGCTCGAGTCCCCGGGTCCGGTCCACCGCTCGAGCCACCGAGCAGCAGCAGCAGAAGCTCCGGACCCGAGCGTGGTGAGCGCGTCCCCTCCGCCTGCGACAGCCAGAAACTGCATGTAGGCACTGATTCCACTCCTCACCAGAAACAAAGTGTTTATCGGGTAGCACAAGAGTATGAACAGGTTTTCAGTAAGCATCCATTACATTTTGGGAGGATAAAAGGGGTACATCACCATATACCCACAGGAGACCATGCCCCCATTAAAGAGATATCGGCCTATACCACCCGCTCACTATCAGTGTGCCAAGCAAATTTTGAGGAACATTAAGGAGGCTGGGGTTATCAGAGACAGTTATAGCCCCTGGGCAGCTCCACTGGTCCTGGTTAAAAAGTAGCATGGCACCATGAGGAGATGTGTAGATTATAGGCAAATAAACCGCATAACACATAAATATGCTTACCCGTTGCCACGTATAGAGGAGTCACTAGCTGCACTGAATGCTGCTAATTACTTTTCCACTCTGGATCTCACTAGTGGGTATTGGCAGGTCTCCGTAGCAGAAGAAGACCGGGAGAAGACTGCGTTTGCAACACCAATGAGCCTGTGTGAATTCAACAGTATGCCGTTTGGACTCTGCAATGCACCTGGAACATTCCAAAGACTAATTGAGTACTGCCTGGGACACCGCAACTTCGAGACCATGCTACTCTAC
This sequence comes from Anomaloglossus baeobatrachus, assembly GCF_048569485.1. Lineage (NCBI taxonomy): Eukaryota > Metazoa > Chordata > Amphibia > Anura > Aromobatidae > Anomaloglossus > Anomaloglossus baeobatrachus. Next base: position 885,175 of record NC_134353.1, on the reverse strand, counting down.
TTGGATGATGTCATAGTGTGTTCAAAAACCTATGAAGAACACCTGAAACATCTGGCAGAGGTATTTGAAACATTGTCCAAATATGGAATGAAGCTGAAACCAAAGGTCCAGTATCTCGGGCATGTGGTCAGTACAAAGGGAGTGGCACCAGATCCAGAAGAGATCACAGTCATCAAGAACTGGCCCAGACCGACCACTCTCACAGAAGGACGTCAGTTCCTAGGCCTGGTAAGATACTACAGGAGATTCATCAAGGGCTATACGAAAATGGCAGCACCTTAGCAAGAACGTCTGGTAGGCCAGGCAAAGAAGGGCAAGACTTCTGGTCCTCCATTTGAATTGGGTGAAAAAGAAGAGAACTCCTTCAGGCAGATGAAGTAGGCACTGACTGGTGACGAGATTCTGGCCTATCCTGACTACAACTTACCATTCGTGTTATATACTGATGCTAGCATCGTGAGATTGGGAGCCATGCTATCTCAAGTGCAGAAGGGCAAGGAGCGTGTGATTGCCTATGCAAGCAGGAGGCTCCATCCTACTGAGAGTAACCCAGAAAACTACAGCTCATTCAAGTTGGAGTTCCTGGCCTTGGTCTGGGCTATCACTGAACAGTTTAAGTATTATCGAGTGGCTGCAAAGTTCACGGTCTTCACAGACAATAACCCTCTGACTCATCTGGATACCGTGAAGTTGGGTGCACTAGAACAACGTTGGGTGGCCCGGTTGAAAAACTATGACTCCACCATTGAGTACCGGGCTGGTCATAAAAACGCCAATGCGGACTCGTTGTCAAGGATGCCTCACTTGCCAGGTACAGGAGAAGATGTGGATGAGAAAGAAATAGAGCTGCCAGCTTTTCACTGCCATGGTGCCTCCCAGTATCTGTCTTGCACCAAATGTCAAGAAGCAGTGCTGATGCCATTACCTCACTATGGGGGGAAGGAAACACAAGACGATGACCCAGCAGTTAGCCTGATAAGTAAGTAAGTAAGTAAGCTGATAACCCAACCAGGCTCATGCCTAGGCCCAGATGCTCCACTCGAAGCGCAACATCTATGGAAAGAGAGGAGCAGTCTGTTCATCTAACAAGGCAAGCTAGGGTTACCAACCCTTAAACCCACGAGATGGTGTGGCCAGTGGTAGTACCAAAGAAAAATGTCCAGATGGTGCTGGAAGCATACCATGATAGAGCACGACATTTCGGATGGAAGAAGTTGGAGACACTGTTATGCGAGAGATTCTATTAGGTTGGCATGAGAACCACCATAGAGCAATGGTGTAGGAATTGTGGTCCCTGCAACCTAAGAAGAAAAGACCATGACAGCCAAAGGGCACCTCTGTAACCAATTGTCACCAAACAGCCCTTAGAACTTGTAGCTCTGGACCATGTGAAATTTACACGCAGCAGAAAAGGTTGTACCTATGGTCTTACAATGGTAGACCGCTACTCCAGATTCCTAGTGGTAGTTCCAGTAAAAGACTTAACAGCACAAACTGCAGCAACAACCTTCCAAGCCTACTTTTGTGGACCACACGGATACCCAGAACGGGTATTAACAGATCAAGGTCCTGCATTTGAAGCATTTCAAGAATTTTGCAACTTATATGGATGTAAGAAAATTTGTAGCACACCTTATCATCCACAGACCAACGACATGTGTGAGAAGATGAACCAAGTAGTCAATGACCTATTGAAAACTTTGCCATTGGAAGAAAGAAAAATGTGGCCAGAAAAGTTACCTGACTTAGTGGACATGTACACCAACATTCCTGTAAGTTCCACCAACTGTACACCAGCATACCTAACGAGAGCAAGACCTGGAAAATTGCCAGTTGATCTTGAGATGGAAATTGTGGTTCCTGAAATCAATTCACTAGATGCTGATTGGGACTCTAATTCGCCAAGCACAATACAGAAAAGTACAAGAATGTGTAGAAAGAAGAAGTTTAAACCAAAGAAGAGAAAAAGATAAGGACTACAACAAGAATGCACAAGCTGTTTCCTTAACACCTGGAGAACTAGTTCTAAAAAGGAAGAGGAGAGTTCATAAACTTGATGATCAGTGGAAGCAGAACCTTATACTGTACTGTCCTCTAATTTTGATACCAAGAAGACTTGCTTGATCAGTAAAGATAAAGGGAAATCATCAGCAACAGTCTCAATAGATCATCTCTAGAAATGTCCAGAACAAATGAAACCCAAAGAGGAAATTCCCTGTATACCACAAGTACAAGAAAAGAAAGAGAAGGTGATTCTCCAAGTACTGTGTGTCTTTCCTGAAAATTGGCCTCAGCACAATGGAGCCATCATAGTGCCATTACTTACTTTCCCACAACCAGCAGAAGTACAGGAAAGAATAGAAGAACCTGTTCAAGTTCCAGAAGAACCACCTATTGTAGCAGAACCAGAGGGACCTGCAATCGGTGAACCTGTTAATCCTACAGTGAGAAAAAGGAGTAGCAGACAATTACCCAGTCTACTCATAACTAGAGTTGAGCGCGGTTCGTGGTTCTCCAGTTCTAGGCTCGAGTGATTTTGGGGCTGTTCGAGATCGAACTAGAACTCGAGCTTTTTGCAAAAAGCTTGATAGTTCTAGATACGTTCGAGAACGGTTCTAGCAGCAAAAAGCAGGGCTTTTTACAGCTACAGTGAGCAGGAGCCATTGCTGGCAGCCTGCCACAAGCTGGTAACCAAGATAAACATCGGGTATCCAAGCAAAGCGCTTTGGTTAGTAACCCGATGTTTATCCTAGTTACGTGCAGGAAGCCCACACTTCCCGCTCAGCTCAAGCTCACTCCGCCCCCTCCTGCCCGCGGCATGTACACATACATACATACATACATTATTATTATTATTATTATTATTATTATTTATTTATAGAGCACCATTAATTCCATGGTGCTGTACATGAGAAGGGGGTTACATACAAAATACGTATACAAGTTACAGTAGACAGACTAGTACAGAGGGAAGAGGGCCCTACCCATACATACATACACACACACAACCCCCACCCCTCCCCGCTCGGCTTACCTGCGGTGATGAAGTCCCGCCATCCCGACCTCAGCGCTGTCACTGTCCTCCATGGCCGCCGCTTGTCACATCACCTCTCGCTTCCAACCCGAGACTGACTAGTGGTGACGTCACGGACCTCTCGCGATACTTGAGGGGAAGGCGCCGGTCATTGAACTCAGTGACAGGGGCTGTCGGCAGTGCTGGAGATCAGCGCAGGTAATGTACCTCGCTGACAGCAGCACTTGTCACCCCCCTGCAGTGACCTGGGCTGACCCATTGATGTTAGCTCAGGTCACTGCATTGCTCTCCCAGCCAATGGGGAACATCCTGCTCTTCATTCACTGGGACAGTGTGGATCGTCATGGCAACCCCTTGGATTACAGCAGGCCTGGATTTGTTTTTCAATCTAATAAATTGGTTAAAGAGGGAATGTTTTGGGGAGTGTTTTTTCAAATAAAAATGTGTTTGTCGTCTATTTTTTTTTATTACTGACTGGGTTGGTGATGTCGGGTATCTGATAGACGACTGACCTCACCAACCCCAGGGCTTGATGCCAGGTGACATTACACATCTGGTATTAACCCCATATATTACCCCGTTTGCCACCGCACCAGGGCGCGGGATGAGCTGGGGCGAAGCACCAGGATTGGCGCATCTAATGGATGCGCCACTTCTGGGGCGGCTGCGGCCTGCTATTTTTAGGCTGGGGAGATTCCAATAACCATGGACCTCCCTAGTCTGAGAATATCAGGCCCCAGCTGTCTGCTTTACCTTGGCTGGTGATCCAATTTTGGGGGACCCCTACGTGTTTTTTTTTTTAATTATTTATTTAATTTAAAATAACAGCGTGGGGTGCCCTCAGTTTTGGATTACCAGCCAAGGTGAGGTTGCCAGCTGTGGTCTGCAGGCTGCAGCCGTCTGCTTTACCCTAACTGGCTACAAAACTAGGGGGAACCCTACGTCATTTTTTTCCATTTTTTTGGCTAAATACAAAGCTAAGCACCCCTTAGTGCCACATGAAAGGTACCAAAGGGTGCTCCACTTTTTCTCCATTTTTTTCTCCACTTTTTCTCCACTTTTTCTCCACTTTTTCTCCATTTTTTTTCTCCACTTATTCTCCTCTTATGCTCCACTTTTTCTCCACTTTTTTCTCCACTTTTTCTCCTCTTATGCTCCACTTTTTCTCCACTTTTTCTCCACTTTTTCTCCTCTTAATCTCCACTTTTTCTCCACTTTTTCTCCACTTTTTCTCCACTTTTTCTCCACTTTTTCTCCACTTTTTCTCCACTTTTTCTCCACTTTTTCTCCACTTTTTCTCCACTTTTTCTCCACTTTTTTCTCCACTTTTTTCTCCACTTTTTCTCCTCTTATGCTCCACTTTTTCTCCACTTTTTCTCCACTTTTTCTCCACTTTTTCTCCTCTTATGCTCCACTTTTTCTCCACTTTTTCTCCACTTTTTTCTCCACTTTTTTCTCCACTTTTTTCTCCACTTTTTCTCCTCTTATGCTCCACTTTTTCTCCACTTTTTCTCCACTTTTTCTTCACTTTTTCTCCTCTTATGCTCCACTTTTTCTCCACTTTTTTCTCCACTTTTTCTCCTCTTATGCTCCACTTTTTCTCCATTTTTTCTCCACTTTTTCTCCTCTTAAGCCAGCTTTACACCTTACAATTAGGGATGCGATCTCGTATGCGATGTGACACGCCCAGGTCGCATATGCGATCTAATGAGATTGCACGTAGGTCGTTCATTTGCTGTCACACGTGCGTTAGTAGCCTATGTTAAATTGATCAATTTTGTGTGCGATCCTTTAGATCATGTGTTCTGTGACGTATGCATTGGGCACCCTTTTTTTTTTTTATTTATTGACTTGACAAGCGTGTGTAATGTGTAGGGATGCGTTTTTACTATGTCATCTGCCATTCAGCTCTGCTACATGGCCGCTAACAGCAGACACAGACAGCCATGTAGCAGCGGTGAATGGCAGATGACAGCAGACAGAGCCGCACTGTCAGAATGAACTCGGGTGAACCTCACCCGACTTCATTGTGATGCTGCGGCTCTGTCTGTGCCGCGCCCTGATTAGCGGTCACCAGTGAAGACTCACCGGTGACCGCTAATCTCCTGAGTAAGTGAATTGAGCAGCCCTCTCTCATACTCACCGATCCCCGATCCCCGGCGCTGCACGGCATTCACACTGCTCAGGCGGCTTTTACTGTTTTGAAAAAGCCGGCCGCCCATTAAACAATCTCGTATTCCCTGCTTACCCCGCCCACCGGCGCCTGTGATTGGTTACAGTGAGACACGCCCCCCACGCTGAGTGACAGGTGTCACACTGCACCCAATCACAGCAGCCGGTGGGCGTGTCTATACTGTGTATTGAAATAAATAATTAAATAATTAAAAAAAACGGCGTGCGGTCCCCCCCAATTTTAAAACCAGCCAGATAAAGCCATACGGCTGAAGGCTGGTATTCTCAGGATGGGGAGCTCCACGTTATGGGGAGACCCCCAGCCTAACAATATCAGCCAACAGCCGCCCAGAATTGCCGCATACATTATATGCGACAGTTCTGGGACTGTACCCGGCTCTTCCCGATTTGCCCTGGTGCGTTGGTAAATCGGGGTAATAAGGAGTTATTGGCAGCCCATAGCTGCCAATAAGTCCTAGATTAATCATGTCAGGCGTCTATGAGACACCCTCCATGATTAATCTGTAAATTACAGTAAATAAACACACACACACGAAAAATCCTTTATTGGAAATAAAAAACACACACACATTCCCTGGTTCACCACTTTAATCAGCCCCAAAAAGCCCTCCATGTCCGGCGTAATCCAGGATGATCCAGCGTCGCTTCCAGCGCTGCTGCATGGAGGTGACAGGAGCTGCAGCAGACACCGCCGCTCCGGTCACCTCCACGCAGGTAATGAAGACAGCCGCGCGATCAGCTGCTGTCACTGAGGTTACCCGCTGTCACTGGATCCAGCGGTGGATGCAGCGGTGGCCGCGGGTAACCTCAGTGACAGCTAAGCTGATCGCGCTACTCACCTCAGTTGCTGACTGGAGCTGACCGGAGCGGCGGTGAGTAGCGCGATCAGCTGAGCTGTCACTGAGGTTACCCCCGGCCACCGCTGCATCCACCGCTGGATCCAGTGACAGCGGGTAACCTCAGTGACAGCAGCTGATCGCGCGGCTGTCTTCATTACCTGTGTGGAGGTGACCGGAGCGGCTGTGTCTGCTGCAGCTCCGGTCACCTCCATGCAGCAGCGCTGGATGCGACGCTGGATCATCCTGGATTACGCCGGACATGGAGGGCTTTTTGGGGCTGATTAAAGTGGTGAACCAGGGAATGTGTGTGTGTTTTTTATTTCCAATAAAGGATTTTTCGGGTGTGTGTGTTTATTTACTGTAATTTACAGATTAATCATGGAGGGTGTCTCATAGACGCCTGACATGATTAATCTAGGACTTATTGGCAGCTATGGGCTGCCAATAACTCCTTATTACCCCGATTTGCCAACGCACCAGGGCAAATCGGGAAGAGCCGGGTACAGTCCCAGAACTGTCGCATATAATGTATGCGGCAATTCTGGGCGGCTGTTGGCTGATATTGTTAGGGTGGGGGGCTCCCCATAACGTGGAGCTCCCCATCCTGAGAATACCAGCCTTCAGCCGTATGGCTTTATCTGGCTGGTTTTAAAATTGGGGGGACCGCACGCCGTTTTTTTTAATTATTTAATTATTTATTTCAATACACAGTATAGACACGCCCACCGGCTGCTGTGATTGGGTGCAGTGTGACACCTGTCACTCAGCGTGGGGGGCGTGTCTCACTGTAACCAATCACAGGCGCCGGTGGGCGGGGTAAGCAGGGAATACGAGATTGTTTAATGGGCGGCCGGCTTTTTCAAAACAGTAAAAGCCGCCGGAGCAGTGAATGCCGTGCAGCGCTGCGCTGGAGATCGGGGATCGGTGAGTATATGAGAGAGGGGGATAGACTGACATGGACAGAGAGTGAGGGACAGAGATAGTGACGGACTGACAGAGATTAGTGCATGACAGACATTGTGAGGCGCTTCAGAACGCAGCTTTTCAGCTGCGCTCTGAAGCAGACCTTTTTTAAGCTGCGGTGCAGAGCGCACACCTGCGCACATAGCCTCAGACACCAAAATCGTATGAGGGATGTCACACGTTACAATTGCCTAGTTTCGTACTACCAAACGTCCAATGTATGAGGAATAAACGACGTGTACGCGATCACCGTATTTTCGTTCAATATCAATCGCATGTAGGTTTCACACGCAAATACATCACGAACGATGCCGGATGTGCGTCACTTACAACTTGACCCCAACGACGGATTGAAAGATCTATTGAAGTGTGTAAAGCAGGCTTTATGCTCCACTTTTTCTCCACTTTTTCTCCTCTTATGCTCCACTTTTTCTCCACTTTTGCTCCACTTTTTCTCCACTTTTTCTCCTCTTATGCTCCACTTTTTCTCCACTTTCTCTCCACTTTTTCTCCTCTTATGCTCCACTTTTTCTCCACTTTTTCTCCACTTTTTTCTCCACTTTTTCTCCTCTTATGCTCCACTTTTTCTCCACTTTTTCTCCACTTTTTTCTCCACTTTTTCTCCTCTTATGCTCCACTTTTTCTCCACTTTTTTCTCCACTTTTTCTCCTCTTATGCTCCACTTTTTCTCCACTTTTTCTCCACTTTTTCTCCACTTTTTTCTCCACTTTTTCTCCTCTTATGCTCCACTTTTTCTCCACTTTTTCTCCACTTTTTCTCCACTTTTTCTCCTCTTATGCTCCACTTTTTCTCCACTTTTTCTCCACTTTTTCTCCTCTTATGCTCCACTTTTTCTCCACTTTTTCTCCTCTTATGCTCCACTTTTTCTCCACTTTTTCTCCTCTTATGCTCCACTTTTTCTCCACTTTTTCTCCACTTTTTTCTCCACTTTTTCTCCTCTTATGCTCCACTTTTTCTCCACTTTCTCTCCACTTTTTCTCCACTTTTTCTCCACTTTTTCTCCTCTTATGCTCCACTTTTTCTCCACTTTTTCTCCGTTCTTTTTCTATGGTCGGTCTACCCATTAGCTCTGCCATGCATACTGTAGCTCTACACCTACTGCACATGTTACTTTATGATTGACATCTCTTTCGTACCAGAGCTGTCTAAGTCTACTCTGACCCCATATTTGTCATTACTATATTGTCCTTGCACTGTATTATGACATTTGTATCATGTGTTTCATTTCTTGCTGTGTTGCAATTTTTTTGCTGCATCCCAATTGTACCTCTACATTGTTCGAGTTTATGTTATTGTTCTCTCACTCTTATGTGATACTGATTATTGTCATTTTTCATGATTACATGCAGATAAGTCCAATCTGACGAAGGCTCAGGCCGAAACGTCATTTGTAACTTGTTTTGGACAAAAACATATATGCTTATGAAAAAAATTTTTTTCTTAATACGGACCAATAAAGAGTGATTTTGCATTACTATCCGTTGTGACTTACTGACTTAGTCTGGGAGATTTAGAGTGCCGAGGTTACTCACTAATTTTATCTATTATTACCTCTAAGCACCTATATACCAGTGAGCAGAGTTTCCTCTACAGTAGTTCTCCTGATTAGGCATGCCCTTACCTCATGAGCAGGGCATTGCAGCTTTGGTAGCAACCATTACGACATGGACTCTGCTGCTGTGGACCCGGGGAGAGTGAGTGCAGATTCATTGCACCCACACTCCTCACATGAAGGGTCCGCACTCCTAGAAAATGGGGGATACGTTCCCTGAGTGTCTCCCCCCCCATATTCTAGACGGTCCAGAGTCGTCGTGGGACCCCTTTATTTTTTTTCTTACAATAAATTGGTGAAAGAGGAAATGTTTTGGGGACTGTTTTTTCAAATAAATTTCTTTTGTCGATTTTTTTTTTTGTTAGTACTGACAGTTTATGATGTTGGGTATCTAATAGACGCCATGACATCACAAACTGCTGGGCTTGATCTCAGGTGACTTTACAGCTAGTATCAACCCGATTTATTACCCCGTTTGCCACTGCACCAGGGCACGGGATGAGCTGGAGTGAAGCGCCAGGATTGGCGCATCTAGTGGATGCGCCACGTCTGGGGTGCCTGCGGCCTGCTATTTTTAGGCTGTGAAGGCCCAATAACTATGGACCTTCCCACCCTGAGAATACCAGACCACAGCTGTCCGCTTTACCTTGGCTGGTGATCCAATTTGGGGGGGACCCTACTTTTATTGTGTAATTATTAATATTTATAAAATAATTATAAAAAAGAGCCTGAGGGGACCTCCACATTGGATCCCCAACCACGGTAAAGCTGCCAGCTGTGGTTTTCAGGCTACAGCCGTCTGCTTTACCCTAGCTGGCTATCAAAAATGGGGGGACCCAACGTAATTTTTTTTTTTTAACTATTTTTTAAATAGAAAAAATTAATGGGCTTCCCTGTATTTTGATTGCCAACCAAGGTAACGGCAGGCAGATGGGGGTGGCAACCCATAGCTGTCTGCTTTATCTGCGCTGAGAATCAAAAATACCGCGGAGCGCTACGTCATTTTTTTAAAGATTTATTTTAACAGCACTGTGATGTCCAGCAATCAAAATACAGGGAAGCCCATTTTATTTTTAGTTATTTAAATAAATAATTAAAAAAAATATATATGGGCTCCCGCTGCATTTTTTTGTATTGCTAGCTAAGGGTAATCCAAGCAGCTACTGGCTGCTAACCCCCACTGCTTGGTATTACCTTCACTGGCAATGGAAAATCCAGGGAAGCATTTTTTATTTTTTTTGCCAAAAAACTACAAAAAAAGGACGTGAGCTTCGCCATATTTTTGTATGCTAGCCAGGTATAGCAGGCAGGTGCTGGAAGAGTTGGATACAGCGCCAGAAGATGGCGCTTCTATGAAAATGCCATTTTCTGAGGTGGTTGCAGACTGCAATTCACAGCAGTGGGGCCCAGAAAGCTCAGGCCAACCGGTGGTGCGGATTCCAATCCCCAGCTGCCTAGTTGTACCTGGCTGGACACAAAAATGGGGCAAAGCCTACGTCATTTGTTTTCTAATTATTTCATGAAATTCATGAAATAATAAAAAAAGGCTTCCCTTTATTTTTGGTTCCCAGCCGGGTACAAATAGGCAACTGGGGGTTGGGGGCAGCCGTACCTGCCTGCTGTACCTGGCTAGCATACAAAAATATGGCGAAGCCCACATAATTTTTACAGGGGGCAAAAAACTTCTGCATACAGTCCTGGATGGAGTATGCTGAGCCTTGTAGTTCTGCAGCTGCTGTCTGTCTGTATGGAGAAGAGCAGACAGCAGCTGCAGAACTACAAGGCTCAGCATACTCCATCCAGGACTGTATGCAGAAGTTTTTTTCCCACCAAAAAAATGACGTGGGCTTCGCCATATTTTTGTATGCTAGCCAGGTACAGCTGGCAGCCACGGGCTGCCTCCAACCCCCAGTTGCCTATTTGTACCCGGCTGGGAACCAAAAATATAGGGAAGCCCGTTTTTTTTAATTATTTCACTTATTTCATGAAATAATTAAAAAACAAATGACGTGGGCTTCGCCCTATTTTTGTGTCCAGCCGGGTACAACTAGGCAGCTGGGGATTGGAATCCGAAGCACAGGTTAGCCCGAGGTTTGTGGGCGCCTCTGCTGCGGATTTCAGTCCGCAGCCGTCCCAGAAAATGGCGCTCTCATAGAAGCGCCATCATCTGGCGCTGTATCCAACTCTTCCAACAGCCCTGGAGCCGGGTGGCTTGTTGGGTAATCATGAGTTAATACTGGCTTTGTTTTACCAGCCAGTATTAAGCCAGAGATTCTTAATGTCAGGCACGTTTGACCCGGCCATTAAGAATCTCCAATAAAGGGTTAAAAAAAAGACACCACACAGAGAAAAAATACTTTAATAGAAATAAATACACAGACACATTAGAGACTCCATCTTTATTACCCCCTGTCAGCCCTCCACGATCCTGCTCTTCTGTCTTCTTTCTTTCTAGTGTAGTAGTAGTGACGATTGTAGTGAGGATGAGGTGCACCAGCTCATCACTTGGGGCTGGGGAACCTCTATCCTCACTACAATGCTCACTACAATCGGGAAGCAGCGTGCAGCCTTCACTCCGTGAGTGATCACTGCTGGCTGTCAGCGGTAACAGCGGTAATGCTGACAGACGCGTTACCATAGCAACGGTGCTCCCGGAGCCGCGGTTAGCGGTGGAGTCACCGCTAACTGCGTTGCTATGGCAACGGTGATCTCTGTTAATGACCGGCTGTGTCAGCCGGTCCTTAACGGAACGGGGAGTCGACCGTGTGCTAGAGCATGTCGCCGGTACACGGCGATGCACTCGCAGGTCCTACATGACATGTCATAGTCATGTGACCAGTCTGTAGCCAATGAGGTAATAGCCACGTGACTGGTCACATGGCTATTTTGACGTCACGATAGGTCCTGCATCTCTGCTGGCAGTGCCGGTCACCGGGAGGATTCAGCGATCATCGGATGGAATAGCGGCAGGAGACAGAGTGCAGAAGGGATCGCGAGGACCGGTAAGTGTTATGGCAATGTTTATTAACTGTTTGTGTACATTTATAATGCATTTTTATGTGTTTGTGATTGCCTCCCATTATAGCCTATACGTTCGAGTTCGGTTCGTCGAACGTTCGACGAGCCGAACTCGAACGGGACCCCCGTTCGGCGAACCGCCTCGAGCCGAACCGGGACCAGTTCGCTCATCTCTACTCATAACACATAGATCTATCTAGGGTACAGACACCAGAGTACAACAGGGACAAGCTGAGACACGAGTTACGTTGGTCAAGTCGTGACAACTTTGGTCAGCCCCTACTCTCAGAGAGTTTAGTGCAAAAATAACAAATATACCAAGGTATCCTGATGTAAATAGATTGTGAATAGCAGTGTAAGAACGGTTGTAAACTGTACACATCAATATAATGGTTGATAAAGATGGACTGGTAGTAGCAAAAACTTTCCAATGTAAATAGTTATACCAGTTGTGCAAACTACCAGAGTAATACTGCAGAAAGTCTTTTCGAAGAGGACCTGAGTTCAGCAACAAAGTCTGTGGAAGCGGAAAGGTCTCAGGAAGGGTCTGCGGCGGAGGAGGCCGAGACCCAGTCACTATTGCAACCGGCGACATGGGACCCTGGGTTGTAGGTGGCAGAAACGTTTCCTCCTGTAAATATGTTTCAATTTATCTGAAACGTTTAAGAAAAGTGCCTCCCTTGCATGGGAAGAAAGTTTAAAGTTTTTCTACATATTAAAAATAACGTGATAATTTGTTGTCTATGTTGCAGCCCGAGGACGTGGTGGGATTTACCAAGGGGGAATGTGGCACCCCTGAGTGTCAGGTTCCACAGGTTACTACATCCAACCCCGGATTCCTGGAAGTTCAGTGCCAGTAAATACACACACACACACACACACACACACAAACACTTTTCACCAGACTTGGTAACAGACTAGAGATGGAACCGAGGGATGGCCACCTATGGGTGGGAACTCATCCAATTGACTAGTTAGAAATCTGGGAGGAGGGGCTAGTTAGTGGAGTGCACGAACAACGGACATCTTGTCGGAGAGAGTAAAAAGTCAGACAGTCAGAAGTTGACGTGCTGACGGGAAAGTGTATGGTGACCTACTGAGTGAAAGGTGTAAGGTTGCCAGGTCCTATACGTATTTGTACGGGGATGGTAGTAAACTGTCTGTGATGCCACCCACGGTGTGTGGTGAGATGTGGCACCATCGCTGCTGTTGTGAGACAACCGGGGCGATGGGATGGCAGCTTGTTGTTAACCCCTCTGTGGGTAGGGATGGTGGACCCGGGACCCGGTGACTTGGTGCAAGGGACGGTGATGGCAGGGACAGGTGCGCCTGATCAGTCCAGGGAGTTTCAGCTTACTTACGATTAAAGAAGTCAGACAAGTCCATTGGGTAACCAAGGTGATGATGGTCGGCCGACGCGGCCGGGTGTATTCTGGTCCCCCACCCGGGCTGGTGGTCCGTATCTCTTCTCTCTGCACTGTGCTGTAGTGTTGTGGACTTCCCGGTCTGGAACTCAGGAGTCCGCTCCCGGTAATACTGTTGGGTGCCGTGCCCGCTGACGCTGACCCGTGGGATCTACAGGCTCTGACGGATGCTCTATCCCTCTCTGTGGGTGGTTGTCTCTTTTTGGGACTTAAGTTGGGACAGGACCTATAATCCTACCCTCAATTGGTTGATTAGCTAGGACGTTGGTTTCCGGTCCTGGCTTCAGGGTCAGAGTACCCCCTCTGTGCTACGGTTTCCGGGTTGGTTCCCCGTGTTAGTACCGGCGGGCTACAACCCTGTCCCGGTCCACCTCGGTTCTGCCGAGCCGTATTCCCGTCTCCTGCTGACGGAAACCACCGTCTGCCTCCTAGCCAAGGCACCAGGGCTCCAACCCTGGTGCCGTTCATTTAGAACCTCCTCTGCTGGAGCTACACCTAGCTCCAGCCCACACTCCTTTCAACTTGAACTTCTAAACTGAACTGTTTGTTTTCCTGCCCCGGGCTGTCTAGACCCCGGGGTGGGCGTGTCCAACCGCCTGGTCCCACCCACTGGTATGCCTATCTTTCCCTAAGGGGGGGGTGACTAGGGTTTCAGGTTGGCTGTGTTACCTGTGTGAGGGAAGGTGTTATGCGGGGGCCTATCTGTGACTGCCTGGTTTTGCCAGGGCGTCACACGAGCGTCTCGAGTAGCCCCCCCCCTGACGTGGTCTGTGCCCCCGCCTGCGACAAATCCTCATCACAAGTGAAGACGTGTGAGTCCACCAAGGACAGAAAAAGATGAAGATATTGAGATGGACCCCCAGCTGGGTCAAGGAGAAAGACCAAGAGATAGAGGATGACACCAAGAAGGAAAAGAATTACTATTGGAAAGGAAGACGGCACTCTGGAGGGACAAGGAGAAGACTGTGGAGAACGACGGGGAAACCAAAGTAAAGTGAAAAGCTAAATGAGAAGACCTAAAAACAGTCAATCTGCAGAGGACACTGCAGGGATAGGGGAAAAACTACAGGAGGAGGATGTTAAGGCCCTGTCACACACAGAGATAAATCTGCGGCAGATCTGTGGTTGCAGTGAAATTGTGGACAATCAGTGCCAGGTTTGTGGCTGTGTACATATGGAACAATATGTCCATGATTTCACTGCAACCACAGATCTGCCAAAGATTTATCTCTGTGTGTAAAGTGGCCTTAATAAACAGGAGGAAGAGCAGATATGTCTGGTATTCTTTCCTTTTCACCTTTTTATTTGTCAGTCTTAGCTTTTTTAGCCCTATAATTAGAAAATAAATTATGTGAGCAACGGCTGCTTGCATTCTCCTCCTCAAACTGGTGCTTTCCACATAGAACATGTTTTAGATCTGGTGATGGAGTGTATTACATTGCATATTGGACCAATTCTTTGATCTTCAGTGATGGCAGTGAGGTCACTTAGGCCGCCCTTATAATAATCCTCGTAACCCTACTTTATTAGTGATGACCTCTCGGCTTAGTCACACCTCAGATCTGCTGTACATTAGGTCTGTGAACGCCAGATCTGGGTCAGGCCCTGGGCACAGATATAAATGCTCTTGATTGTGTCCACACCCTGAGAGAGAATTTAGGAATAATTCTCTTGAGTTCAGGAATGGGGAGTGCAAGAAAAGCCAAATCCTGGTCTCCTGCCCACACCTATCATTACGTGATATGTGGACGGGAGGGTCTCCCTCCTGATGCAGCATATGGACAAGAATTTCATCTTCCCATAAATCTGTAGATGAAGGTAATTATTGTATGTGGATATGTGAATTTCCCTCATATGAAAGCTCAGATTACCCTAACCCTAATGTGTAAGCAGAAGCAAAAGAAAACCATCGACAATTTACTGAAAATGAAGTATCTGAGTACCATCATGAGAAAAGCCCAAAACAATAACTCAGCAAATCCCAGAGCAGGCCAGAAATCAACAAAGCCTGGGAAAGCCAATGATGCAGGGAAGCCCAACCCAGGCCCGGAGCGAGATACATCCAAGATCTAATGGTAAAACTGAAAGATAAGTTCTCATGTCCAGGCTCACGCCTCACGTCTCATGCCTGGGCAAATATCTCATGCCTGGGCTCATGTCCGGGCTCACGCCTCACGTATCATGCCTGGGCAAATATCTCATGCCTGGGCTCATGTCAGGGCTCACGCCTAACGTCTCATGCCTGGGCAAATATCTCATGCCTGGGCTCATGTCAGGGCTCACGCCTCACGTCTCATGCCTGGGCAAATATCTCATGCCTGGGCTCATGTCCGGGCTCACGCCTCACGTCTCATGCCTGGGCAAATATCTCATACCCGGGCTCATGTCCAGGCTCACGCCTCACGTCTCATGCCTGGGCAAATATCTCATGCCTGGGCTCATGTCAGGGCTCAGTTTCATACCCGGGCTCATGTCGGGGCTCACGCCTCACGTCTCATGCCTGGGCAAATATCTCATGCCTGGGCTCATGTCAGGGCTCAGTTTCATACCCGGGCTCATGTCGGGGCTCACGCCTCACGTCTCATGCCTGGGCAAATATCTCATGTCTGGGCTCATGTCAGGGCTCAGTTTCATACCCGGGCTCATGTCGGGGCTCACGCCTCACGTCTCATGCCTGGGCAAATATCTCATGCCTGGGCTCATGTCAGGGCTCAGTTTCATACCCGGGCTCATGTCGGGGCTCACACCTCACGTCTCATGCCTGGGCAAATATCTCATGCCTGGGCTCATGTCAGGGCTCAGTTTCATACCCGGGCTCATGTCGGGGCTCACGCCTCACGTCTCATGCCTGGGCAAATATCTCATGTCTGGGCTCATGTCAGGGCTCAGTTTCATACCCGGGCTCATGTCGGGGCTCACGCCTCACGTCTCATGCCTGGGCAAATATCTCATGCCTGGGCTCATGTCAGGGCTCAGTTTCATACCCGGGCTCATGTCGGGGCTCACGCCTCACGTCTCATGCCTGGGCAAATATCTCATGCCTGGGCTCATGTCAGGGCTCAGTTTCATACCCGGGCTCATATCCAGGCTCACGCCTCACTTCTCATGCCTGGGCAAATATCTCATGCCTGGGCTCATGTCAGGGCTCACGCCTCTCGTCTCATGCCTGGGCAAATATCTCATGCCTGGGCTCATGTCAGGGCTCAGTTTCATACCCGGGCTCATGTCGGGGCTCACACCTCACGTCTCATGCCTGGGCAAATATCTCATGCCTGGGCAAATATCTCATGCCTGGGCTCATGTCAGGGCTCACGCCTCTCGTCTCATGCCTGGGCAAATATCTCATGCCTGGGCTCATGTCAGGGCTCAGTTTCATACCCGGGCTCATGTCGGGGCTCACGCCTCACGTCTCATGCCTGGGCAAATATCTCATGCCTGGGCTCATGTCAGGGCTCAGTTTCATACCCGGGCTCATGTCGGGGCTCACGCCTCATGCCTGGGCAAATATCTCATGTCTGGGCTCATGTCAGGGCTCAGTTTCATACCCGGGCTCATGTCGGGGCTCACGCCTCACATCTCATACCTGGGCAAATATCTCATGTCTGGGCTCATGTCAGGGCTCAAGTTTCATACCCAGGATCAGCGTCGGACTGGGATGTGAGGGGCCTACCAGGGAAATTGCCTCTAGGGGCCCACACTATAGCTACCATAAACGTTTTTATTACTTGTACATTTTCGGCTTCTCTCAGTATAACGTGAGCCTATTAGCAAACTCTACAGAGCGCAGAAGAGCCCTGTCCTGTGCCTGCAGATAGCGCAGTAGAGCCCTGTCCTGTGCCTGCAGATAGCGCAGAAGAGCCCTGTCCTGGGCCTGCAGATAGCGCAGAAGAGCCCTGTCCTGGGCCTGCAGATAGCGCAGAAGAGCCCTGTCCTGGGCCTGCAGATAGCGCAGAAGAGCCCTGTCCTGGGCCTGCAGATAGCGCAGAAGAGCCCTGTCCTGACCCTGCAGATAGCGCAGTAGAGCCCTGTCCTGGGCCTGCAGATAGCGCAGTAGAGCCCTGTCCTGGGCCTGCAGATAGCGCAGTAGAGCCCTGTCCTGGGCCTGCAGATAGCGCAGTAGAGCCCTGTCCTGGGCCTGCAGATAGCGCAGTAGAGACCTGTCCTGGGCCTGCAGATAGCGCAGTAGAGCCCTGTCCTGGGCCTGCAGATAGCGCAGAAGAGCCCTGTCCTGGCCCTGCAGATAGCGCAGAAGAGCCCTGTCCTGGGCCTGCAGATAGCGCAAAAGAGCCCTGTCCTGGGCCTGCAGATAGCGCAAAAGAGCCCTGTCCTGGGCCTGCAGATAGCGCAAAAGAGCCCTGTCCTGGCCCTGCAGATAGCGCAGTAGAGACCTGTCCTGGGCCTGCAGATAGCGCAGTAGAGACCTGTCCTGGGCCTGCAGATAGCGCAGTAGAGACCTGTCCTGGCCCTGCAGATAGCGCAGTAGAGCCCTGTCCTGGGCCTGCAGATAGCGCAGTAGAGCCCTGTCCTGGGCCTGCAGATAGCGCAGTAGAGCCCTGTCCTGGGCCTGCAGATAGCGCAGTAGAGCCCTGTCCTGGGCCTGCAGATAGCGCAGTAGAGCCCTGTCCTGGGCCTGCAGATAGCGCAGTAGAGCCCTGTCCTGGGCCTGCAGATAGCGCAGTAGAGCCCTGTCCTGGGCCTGCAGATAGCGCAGTAGAGCCCTGTCCTGGGCCTGCAGATAGCGCAGTAGAGCCCTGTCCTGGGCCTGCAGATAGCGCAGTAGAGCCCTGTCCTGGGCCTGCAGATAGCGCAGAAGAGCCCTGTCCTGGGCCTGCAGATAGCGCAGAAGAGCCCTGTCCTGGGCCTGCAGATAGCGCAGAAGAGCCCTGTCCTGGGCCTGCAGATAGCGCAGAAGAGCCCTGTCCTGGGCCTGCAGATAGCGCAGAAGAGCCCTGTCCTGGGCCTGCAGATAGCGCAGAAGAGCCCTGTCCTGGCCCTGCAGATAGCGCAGTAGAGACCTGTCCTGGCCCTGCAGATAGCGCAGTAGAGACCTGTCCTGGCCCTGCAGATAGCGCAGAAGAGCCCTGTCCTGGCCCTGCAGATAGCGCAGTAGAGCCCTGTCCTGGCCCTGCAGATAGCGCAGTAGAGACCTGTCCTGGCCCTGCAGATAGCGCAGTAGAGCCCTGTCCTGGCCCTGCAGATAGCGCAGAAGAGCCCTGTCCTGGCCCTGCAGATAGCGCAGAAGAGCCCTGTCCTGGGCCTGCAGATAGCGCAGAAGAGCCCTGTCCTGGGCCTGCAGATAGCGCAGTAGAGCCCTGTCCTGGCCCTGCAGATAGCGCAAAAGAGCCCTGTCCTGGCCCTGCAGATAGCGCAGTAGAGACCTGTCCTGGGCCTGCAGATAGCGCAGTAGAGACCTGTCCTGGGCCTGCAGATAGCGCAGTAGAGACCTGTCCTGGCCCTGCAGATAGCGCAGTAGAGACCTGTCCTGGGCCTGCAGATAGCGCAGAAGAGCCCTGTCCTGGGCCTGCAGATAGCGCAGAAGAGCCCTGTCCTGGGCCTGCAGATAGCGCAGAAGAGCCCTGTCCTGGGCCTGCAGATAGCGCAGAAGAGCCCTGTCCTGGGCCTGCAGATAGCGCAGAAGAGCCCTGTCCTGGGCCTGCAGATAGCGCAGAAGAGCCCTGTCCTGGGCCTGCAGATAGCGCAGAAGAGCCCTGTCCTGGGCCTGCAGATAGCGCAGAAGAGCCCTGTCCTGGGCCTGCAGATAGCGCAGAAGAGCCCTGTCCTGGGCCTGCAGATAGCGCAGAAGAGCCCTGTCCTGGGCCTGCAGATAGCGCAGAAGAGCCCTGTCCTGGGCCTGCAGATAGCGCAGAAGAGCCCTGTCCTGGGCCTGCAGATAGCGCAGAAGAGCCCTGTCCTGGGCCTGCAGATAGCGCAGAAGAGCCCTGTCCTGGGCCTGCAGATAGCGCAGAAGAGCCCTGTCCTGGGCCTGCAGATAGCGCAGAAGAGCCCTGTCCTGGGCCTGCAGATAGCGCAGAAGAGCCCTGTCCTGGGCCTGCAGATAGCGCAGAAGAGCCCTGTCCTGGGCCTGCAGATAGCGCAGAAGAGCCCTGTCCTGGGCCTGCAGATAGCGCAGAAGAGCCCTGTCCTGGGCCTGCAGATAGCGCAGAAGAGCCCTGTCCTGGGCCTGCAGATAGCGCAGAAGAGCCCTGTCCTGGGCCTGCAGATAGCGCAGAAGAGCCCTGTCCTGGGCCTGCAGATAGCGCAGAAGAGCCCTGTCCTGGGCCTGCAGATAGCGCAGAAGAGCCCTGTCCTGGGCCTGCAGATAGCGCAGAAGAGCCCTGTCCTGGGCCTGCAGATAGCGCAGAAGAGCCCTGTCCTGGGCCTGCAGATAGCGCAGAAGAGCCCTGTCCTGGGCCTGCAGATAGCGCAGAAGAGCCCTGTCCTGGGCCTGCAGATAGCGCAGAAGAGCCCTGTCCTGGGCCTGCAGATAGCGCAGAAGAGCCCTGTCCTGGGCCTGCAGATAGCGCAGAAGAGCCCTGTCCTGGGCCTGCAGATAGCGCAGAAGAGCCCTGTCCTGGGCCTGCAGATAGCGCAGAAGAGCCCTGTCCTGGGCCTGCAGATAGCGCAGAAGAGCCCTGTCCTGGGCCTGCAGATAGCGCAGAAGAGCCCTGTCCTGGGCCTGCAGATAGCGCAGAAGAGCCCTGTCCTGGGCCTGCAGATAGCGCAGAAGAGCCCTGTCCTGGGCCTGCAGATAGCGCAGAAGAGCCCTGTCCTGGGCCTGCAGATAGCGCAGAAGAGCCCTGTCCTGGGCCTGCAGATAGCGCAGAAGAGCCCTGTCCTGGGCCTGCAGATAGCGCAGAAGAGCCCTGTCCTGGGCCTGCAGATAGCGCAGAAGAGCCCTGTCCTGGGCCTGCAGATAGCGCAGAAGAGCCCTGTCCTGGGCCTGCAGATAGCGCAGAAGAGCCCTGTCCTGGGCCTGCAGATAGCGCAGAAGAGCCCTGTCCTGGGCCTGCAGATAGCGCAGAAGAGCCCTGTCCTGGGCCTGCAGATAGCGCAGAAGAGCCCTGTCCTGGGCCTGCAGATAGCGCAGAAGAGCCCTGTCCTGGGCCTGCAGATAGCGCAGAAGAGCCCTGTCCTGGGCCTGCAGATAGCGCAGAAGAGCCCTGTCCTGGGCCTGCAGATAGCGCAGAAGAGCCCTGTCCTGGGCCTGCAGATAGCGCAGAAGAGCCCTGTCCTGGGCCTGCAGATAGCGCAGAAGAGCCCTGTCCTGGGCCTGCAGATAGCGCAGAAGAGCCCTGTCCTGGGCCTGCAGATAGCGCAGAAGAGCCCTGTCCTGGGCCTGCAGATAGCGCAGAAGAGCCCTGTCCTGGGCCTGCAGATAGCGCAGAAGAGCCCTGTCCTGGGCCTGCAGATAGCGCAGAAGAGCCCTGTCCTGGGCCTGCAGATAGCGCAGAAGAGCCCTGTCCTGGGCCTGCAGATAGCGCAGAAGAGCCCTGTCCTGGGCCTGCAGATAGCGCAGAAGAGCCCTGTCCTGGGCCTGCAGATAGCGCAGAAGAGCCCTGTCCTGGGCCTGCAGATAGCGCAGAAGAGCCCTGTCCTGGGCCTGCAGATAGCGCAGAAGAGCCCTGTCCTGGGCCTGCAGATAGCGCAGAAGAGCCCTGTCCTGGGCCTGCAGATAGCGCAGAAGAGCCCTGTCCTGGGCCTGCAGATAGCGCAGAAGAGCCCTGTCCTGGGCCTGCAGATAGCGCAGAAGAGCCCTGTCCTGGCCCTGCAGATAGCGCAAAAGAGACCTGTCCTGGCCCTGCAGATAGCGCAAAAGAGACCTGTCCTGGCCCTGCAGATAGCGCAAAAGAGACCTGTCCTGGCCCTGCAGATAGCGCAGTAGAGACCTGTCCTGGGCCTGCAGATAGCGCAGAAGAGCCCTGTCCTGGGCCTGCAGATAGCGCAGTAGAGACCTGTCCTGGGCCTGCAGATAGCGCAGTAGAGACCTGTCCTGGGCTTGCAGATAGCGCAGTAGAGACCTGTCCTGGCCCTGCAGATAGCGCACGATTTCTTGTAGCCTCTTATTTATTGTAGTTAATAATGGAATCTATTATTTACAGTCAGTCGCAGTTTTTCTTACACACTGACATTCCTTGTCCTAGGAAAACCCCCCAGTCCATCAGCCAAACAATAATCAAAGAGAAGCAAAACGTTATCCAGCCTCTTCATATGGAAACATCTACTAACATTAATCCCCCTCTGCCGCCATCTATCTGGGAAATCCCCTGTAAGGTGCGTGCCCAGCCGTCCACGATCAGTGTTTGTGTGGCGCCCTGGGCAAGCCAGGACGTCACAAGTACTACACCAACACACCCCACACTCCCGGTCAGGCACACCAAAGTCACACAAAATCCTTGTTGCCTCCCTCCAGGGGCTGATGCTCACACCAGGGGGTGGGCCAGGCAGTTGGTCCCGCCCACCGAGGAGTGCACAGTCCTGGAGGCGGGAAAAGGAAGGAGTTGAGTTTTAGAGTTGGAAGTGGAAGCAGTGAAGTGGTAGAGGAGCAGACAGAAAGTGGTCCGGGTGTGTGGCCTGGACGGAACAGCAAGGTTGGCAGACGGTGGTGACCGTCTGCAGGAGAGGCCGATTGGAGTGAGCCATAAGGACCGTGGACGGGCGGTGGCCCGGCGGTACCGGACCGGTACACAAAGAGAAGCCAGCACCATCCGGCAGGGGCTTACGGACCCTGACAAGGCTAGGAGTCGCCGTGCAATTTGTCAAATCCGTTAGCGAAGGGAACCTCCTGGGTTTCCCAGCAGCCAAGTCCCGACAGAAGGCAACAGTCCAACCGTTAGAGGGAAACATAGTCACCGCCAAGGCTAAAGTTCCCAGGGCCAGAGCCTGCGGGCAAAAGGGGCTCCTTCAGCAACCTTTAAGCTGGAGGAGCGGGTTACCGGTGGGAACACATTGGAACCGTCTACACTACACAGGTGCAGGGAAAGGCAGTCATCATCAACCTGCCGGGAGGAGAAACACCGCAGCCGTCTGTGGGACCCGTCCATCCAGCCGTTTGTTTTACCAGAGACTCTGTGTTACTGGCTGAGTGAGTACCACCGTGCCGTGCGGCACAGCGCTGCCCCCGCGACCCTGCACCTCACCAGGCCCCGTAACCCGCCTGCCATCCATCCCTACCCCATCACCGGGCCCCGGGACAACCAACCCGCTCCCCGGCTTGGATATGGGCCGGAGGAGCCCCTTTTGCCCGCAGGCGCTGGCCCTGAGAAACGATTGCCTTGGCGGTGGCGGTGTCTCTCTCACTTGGTTGGACTGTTGCCTTCTGTCGGGACTTGGCTGTTTGGAAACCCAGGAGGTTCCCTTCACTAACGAATTCCGCAAATTCACGGCGACTCCTAGCCTTGCCGGGGTCCGTAAGCCCCTGCCAGATGGTGCTGGCTTCTCTTTGCGTACCGGTCTGGTACCGCCGGGCCACCGCCCGTCCACGGTCCTTACGGTAGACTCCAATCGGCCACTCCTGCAGACGGTCACCACCGTCTGCCAACCTTGCTGCTCCGTCCGGGCCACACACCCGGACTCACTTCAGATTGCTCGACTGCTACTTTACTTCCTCACTCCTGTAACTCCTGAACTAATCTGCCCGTTTTCCCGCCTCCAGGACTGTGAACTCCTCGGTGGGCGGGACCAACCGCCTGGCCCACCCCCTGGTGTGGACATCAGGCCCTGGAGGAAGGCAACAAGGGTTTTGTGTTCTGACTTCGGTGTGCCTGCTGGGAGTGTGGGGTGTTGTGGTTGTTCTCTGTGGCTCCTGGCTTGTCCAGGGCGCCACAAGTACAAGCACAGTGGATGGATTTCTAGAAATCCCGTGCCCAATGTGCTTCTTGTTTCCGCAGCAAACACTGACCTGCGGATCTTCTTTCTAGACCGCAGCATGTCAATTGCTTGCTGCGTAATCGCATGCTCCTCCGTATGGAGAACACAAGCGAGAGACCGCAGCGCACTGAAGCCTGATCGTGGGTACAAGCAGCTGCGGTCTCCTGCGGAGGAGACGCGCGGCCCCGCACGTCAGGACCTGCTCCATGCAGAACACAGTGAGTCCTGATCGTGGGCACCTACCCTAAGAGTCAGTATGTGGAGGTGTGAAGCATTACCACCCAATACACTTTACCATTTGGAGACTCTGGTGAATATTTGTCTTCACTATAGTTTCCAAACTAGTGTTACATGTTGGATAAACCCTTCTCTAGTCCTGTGTATTCTGACAACACTGCTCTATAGGCAGATCAGGCTTTTTTTTTACATATACAGTATTTATACTGAAGCTCCTCCTGTACTATCATCACATATAGAGGCCCCCTGAAGAGTAATTACATATAGCCTAAGATAATGACACTGGGGGTACAGGGTAATGACACTGGGGGTACAGGATAATGACACTGGGGGTACAGGATAATGACACTGGGGGTACCGGATAATGACACTGGGGGTACAGGATAATGACACTGGGGGTACCGGATAATGACACTGGGGGTACAGGATAATGACACTGGGGGTACCGGATAATGACACTGGGGGTACCGGATAATGACACTGGGGGTACAGGATAATGACACTGGGGGTACAGGATAATGACACTGGGGGTACAGGATAATGACACTGACACTGGTGGTACAGGATAATGACACTGGAGGTACAGGATAATGACACTGGGGGTACAGGGTAATGACACTGGGGGTACAGGATAATGACACTGGGGGTACAGGATAATGACACTGGGGGTACAGGATAATGACACTGGGGGTACAGGATAATGACACTGGGGGTACAGGATAATGACACTGGGGGTACCGGATAATGACACTGGGGGTACAGGATAATGACACTGGGGGTACAGGATAATGACACTGGGGGTACAGGATAGTGACACTGGGGGTACAGGATAATGACACTGACACTGGAGGTACAGGATAATGACACTGACACTGGGGGTACAGGATAATGACACTGGGGGTACAGGATAATGACACTGGGGGTACAGGATAATGACACTGGGGGTACAGGATAGTGACACTGGGGGTACAGGATAATGACACTGACACTGGAGGTACAGGATAATGACACTGACACTGGGGGTACAGGATAATGACACTGACACTGGGGGTACAGGATAATGACACTGACACTGGGGGTACAGGATAATGACACTGACACTGGAGGTACAGGATAATGACACTGGGGGTACAGGATAATGACACTGACACTGGGGGTACAGGATAATGACACTGGGGGTACAGGATAATGACACTGACACTGGGGGTACAGGATAATGACACTGGGGGTACAGGATAATGACACTGGGGGTACAGGATAATGACACTGGGGGTACAGGATAATGACACTGACACTGGGGGTACAGGATAATGACACTGGGGGTACAGGATAATGACACTGGGGGTACAGGATAATGACACTGGGGGTACAGGATAATGACACTGGGGGTACAGGATAATGACACTGGGGGTATAGGATAATGACACTGGGGGTACAGGATAATGACACTGGGGGTACCGGATAATGACACTGGGGGTACAGGATAATGACACTGGGGGTACAGGATAATGACACTGGGGGTACAGGATAATGACACTGGGGGTACCGGATAATGACACTGACACTGGAGGTACAGGATAATGACACTGACACTGGGAGTACAGGATAATGACACTGGGGGTACCGGATAATGACACTGGGGGTACAGTATAATGACACTGGGGGTACAGGATAATGACACTGGGGGTACAGGATAATGACACTGGGGGTACAGGATAATGACACTGAGACTGGGGGTACAGGATAATGACACTGGAGGTACAGGATAATGACACTGACACTGGAGGTACAGGATAATGACACTGACACTGGAGGTACAGGATAATGACACTGACACTGGGGGTACAGGATAATGACACTGGAGGTACAGGATAATGACACTGGGGGTACAGGATAATGACACTGACACTGGGGGTACAGGATAATGACACTGACACTGGGGGTACAGGATAATGACACTGACACTGGGGGTACAGGATAATGACACTGGGGGTACAGGGTAATGACACTGACACTGGGGGTACAGGATAATTACACTGACACTGGAGGTACAGGATAATGACACTGACACTGGGGGTACAGGATAATGACACTGACACTGGGGGTACAGGATAATGACACTGACACTGGGGGTACAGGATAATGACACTGACACTGGAGGTACAGGATAATGACACTGACACTGGGGGTACAGGATAATGACACTGACACTGGGGGTACAGGATAATGACACTAGGGGTACAGGATAATGACACTAGGGGTACAGGATAATGACACTGGGGGTACAGGATAATGACACTAGGGGTACAGGATAATGACACTGGGGGTACAGGATAATGACACTGGGGGTA
This sequence comes from Anomaloglossus baeobatrachus, assembly GCF_048569485.1. Lineage (NCBI taxonomy): Eukaryota > Metazoa > Chordata > Amphibia > Anura > Aromobatidae > Anomaloglossus > Anomaloglossus baeobatrachus. The sequence continues at coordinate 859,676 of NC_134353.1, read as the reverse complement.
CAGGATAATGACACTGGGGGTACAGGATAATGACACTGACACTGGAGGTACAGGATAATGACACTGACACTGGGGGTACAGGATAATGACACTAGGGGTACAGGATAATGACACTAGGGGTACAGGATAATGACACTGGGGGTACAGGATAATGACACTAGGGGTACAGGATAATGACACTGGGGGTACAGGATAATGACACTGGGGGTACAGGATAATGACACTGGGGGTACAGGATAATGACACTGGGGGTACAGGATAATGACACTGGGGGTACAGGATAATGACACTGGGGGTACAGGATAATGACACTGGGGGTACAGGATAATGACACTGGGGTACAGGATAATGACACTAGGGGTACAGGATAATGACACTGGGGGTACAGGATAATGACACTGGGGGTACAGGATAATGACACTGGGGGTACAGGATAATGACACTGGGGGTACAGGATAATGACACTGGGGGTACAGGATAATGACACTGGGGGTACAGGATAATGACACTGGGGGTACAGGATAATGACACTGGGGGTACAGGATAATGACACTGGGGGTACAGGATAATGACACTGGGGGTACAGGATAATGACACTGGGGGTACAGGATAATGACACTGACACTGGGGGTACAGGATAATGACACTGGGGGTACAGTATAATGACACTGACACTGGGGGTACAGGATAATGACACTGACACTGGAGGTACAGGATAATGACACTGACACTGGGGGTACAGGATAATGACACTGGGGGTACAGGATAATGACACTGGGGGTACAGGATAATGACACTGGGGGTACAGGATAATGACACTGACACTGGGGGTACAGGATAATGACACTGACACTGGGGGTACAGGATAATGACACTGGGGGTACAGGATAATGACACTGGGGGGTACAGGATAATGACACTGGGGGTACAGGATAATGACACTGACACTGGGGGTATAGGATAATGACACTGGGGGTACAGGATAATGACACTGACACTGGAGGTACAGGATAATGACACTGACACTGGGGGTACAGGATAATGACACTGGGGGTATAGGATAATGACACTGGGGGTATAGGATAATGACACTGGGGGTACAGGATAATGACACTGACACTGGGGGTACAGGATAATGACACTGGGGGTATAGGATAATGACACTGGGGGTATAGGATAATGACACTGACACTGGAGGTACAGGATAATGACACTGACACTGGGGGTACAGGATAATGACACTGACACTCGGGGTACAGGATAATGACACTGACACTGGGGGTATAGGATAATGACACTGGGGGTACAGGATAATGACACTGGGGGTACAGGATAATGACACTGACACTGGGGGTACAGGATAATGACACTGACACTGGGGGTACAGTATAATGACACTGGGGGTACAGGATAATGACACTGGGGGGTACAGGATAATGACACTGGGGGTATAGGATAATGACACTGACACTGGGGGTATAGGATAATGACACTGACACTGGGGGTACAGGATAATGACACTGACACTGGGGGTACAGTATAATGACACTGACACTGGGGGTACAGGATAATGACACTGGGGGTACAGGATAATGACACTGACACTGGGGGTACAGGATAATGACACTGGGGGTACAGGATAATGACACTGACACTGGGGGTACAGGATAATGACACTGGGGGTACAGGATAATGACACTGGGGGGTACAGGATAATGACACTGGGGGTACAGGATAATGACACTGACACTGGGGGTACAGGATAATGACACTGGGGGTACAGGATAATGACACTGACACTGGAGGTACAGGATAATGACACTGGGGGTACAGGATAATGACACTGACACTGGAGGTACAGGATAATGACACTGGGGGTACAGGATAATGACACTGGGGGTACAGGATAATGACACTGGGGGTACAGGATAATGACACTGGGGGTACAGGATAATGACACTGGGGGTACAGGATAATGACACTGACACTGGGGGTACAGGATAATGACACTGGGGGTACAGGATAATGACACTGGGGGTACAGGATAATGACACTGGGGGTACAGGATAATGACACTGGGGGTACAGGATAATGACACTGGGGGTACAGGATAATGACACTGACACTGGGGGTACAGGATAATGACACTGACACTGGGGGTACAGGATAATGACACTGGGGGTACAGGATAATGACACTGGGGGTACAGGATAATGACACTGACACTGGGGGTACAGGATAATGACACTGACACTGGGGGTACAGGATAATGACACTGGGGGTACAGGATAATGACACTGACACTGGAGGTACAGGATAATGACACTGGGGGTACAGGATAATGACACTGGGGGTACAGGATAATGACACTGGGGGTACAGGATAATGACACTGGGGGTACAGGATAATGACACTGGGGGTACAGGATAATGACACTGGGGGTACAGGATAATGACACTGACACTGGGGGTACAGGATAATGACACTGGGGGTACAGGATAATGACACTGGGGGTACAGGATAATGACACTGGGGGTACAGGATAATGACACTGGGGGTACCGGATAATGACACTGGGGGTACAGGATAATGACACTGACACTGGAGGTACAGGATAATGACACTGACACTGGAGGTACAGGATAATGACACTGACACTGGGGGTACAGGATAATGACACTGACACTGGGGGTACAGGATAATGACACTGACACTGGAGGTACAGGATAATGACACTGACACTGGAGGTACAGGATAATGACACTGGGGGTACAGGATAATGACACTGGGGGTACAGGATAATGACACTGGGGGTACAGGATAATGACACTGACACTGGGGGTACAGGATAATGACACTGGGGGTACAGGATAATGACACTGACACTGGGGGTACAGGATAATGACACTGACACTGGGGGTACAGGATAATGACACTGACACTGGGGGTACAGGATAATGACACTGGGGGTACAGGATAATGACACTGGGGGTACAGGATAATGACACTGGGGGTACAGGATAATGACACTGACACTGGGGGTACAGGATAATGACACTGACACTGGTGGTACAGGATAATGACACTGACACTGGTGGTACAGGATAATGACACTGACACTGGTGGTACAGGATAATGACACTGATACTGGGGGTACAGGATAATGACACTGACACTGGGGGTACAGGATAATGACACTGACACTGGGGGTACAGGATAATGACACTGACACTGGGGGTACAGGATAATGACACTGACACTGGGGGTACAGGATAATGACACTGGGGGTACAGGATAATGACACTGACACTGGAGGTACAGGATAATGACACTGACACTGGGGGTACAGGATAATAACACTGACACTGGGGGTACAGGATAATGACACTGGGGGTACAGGATAATGACACTGACACTGGAGGTACAGGATAATGACACTGACACTGGTGGTACAGGATAATGACACTGGGGGTACAGGATAATGACACTGGGGGTACAGGATAATGACACTGACACTGGGGGTACAGGATAATGACACTGACACTGGTGGTACAGGATAATGACACTGACACTGGTGGTACAGGATAATGACACTGACACTGGGGGTACAGGATAATGACACTGACACTGGTGGTACAGGATAATGACACTGGGGGTACAGGATAATGACACTGGGGGTACAGGATAATGACACTGACACTGGGGGTACAGGATAATGACACTGACACTGGGGGTACAGGATAATGACACTGACACTGGTGGTACAGGATAATGACACTGACACTGGGGGTACAGGATAATGACACTGGGGGTACAGGATAATGACACTGACACTGGAGGTACAGGATAATGACACTGACACTGGGGGTACAGGATAATGATACTGACACTGGAGGTACAGGATAATGACACTGACAGTGGGGGTACAGGATAATAACACTGACACTGGAGGTACAGGATAATGACACTGACACTGGGGGTACAGGATAATGACACTGACACTGGAGGTACAGGATAATGACACTGACACTGGGGGTACAGGATAATGACACTGACACTGGAGGTACAGGATAATGACACTGACACTGGGGGTACAGGATAATGACACTGACACTGGGGGTACAGTATAATGACACTGGGGGGTACAGGATAATGACACTGGGGGTATAGGATAATGACACTGACACTGGGGGTATAGAATAATGACACTGACACTGGGGGTACAGGATAATGACACTGGGGGGTACAGGATAATGACACTGGGGGTATAGGATAATGACACTGACACTGGGGGTATAGAATAATGACACTGACACTGGGGGTACAGTATAATGACACTGGGGGTACAGGATAATGACACTGGGGGGTACAGGATAATGACACTGGGGGTATAGGATAATGACACTGACACTGGGGGTACAGGATAATGACACTGACACTGGGGGTACAGTATAATGACACTGACACTGGGGGTACAGGATAATGACACTGACACTGGGGGTACAGGATAATGACACTGGGGGTACAGGATAATGACACTGACACTGGGGGTACAGGATAATGACACTGGGGGTACAGGATAATGACACTGACACTGGAGGTACAGGATAATGACACTGGGGGTACAGGATAATGACACTGGGGGTACAGGATAATGACACTGGGGGTACAGGATAATGACACTGACACTGGGGGTACAGGATAATGACACTGGGGGTACAGGATAATGACACTGGGGGTACAGGATAATGACACTGGGGGTACAGGATAATGACACTGGGGGTACAGGATAATGACACTGACACTGGAGGTACAGGATAATGACACTGACACTGGAGGTACAGGATAATGACACTGACACTGGGGGTACAGGATAATGACACTGACACTGGGGGTACAGGATAATGACACTGGGGGTACAGGATAATGACACTGGAGGTACAGGATAATGACACTGACACTGGGGGTACAGGATAATGACACTGGGGGTACAGGATAATGACACTGACACTGGGGGTACAGGATAATGACACTGACACTGGTGGTACAGGATAATGACACTGACACTGGGGGTACAGGATAATGACACTGATACTGGGGGTACAGGATAATGACACTGGGGGTACAGGATAATGACACTGGGGGTACAGGATAATGACACTGACACTGGAGGTACAGGATAATGACACTGGGGGTACAGGATAATGACACTGACACTGGGGGTACAGGATAATGACACTGGGGGTACAGGATAATGACACTGGGGGTACAGGATAATGACACTGGGGGTACAGGATAATGACACTGACACTGGGGGTACAGGATAATGACACTGGGGGTACAGGATAATGACACTGGGGGTACAGGATAATGACACTGGGGGTACAGGATAATGACACTGGGGGTACAGGATAATGACACTGACACTGGAGGTACAGGATAATGACACTGACACTGGAGGTACAGGATAATGACACTGACACTGGGGGTACAGGATAATGACACTGACACTGGGGGTACAGGATAATGACACTGGGGGTACAGGATAATGACACTGGAGGTACAGGATAATGACACTGACACTGGGGGTACAGGATAATGACACTGGGGGTACAGGATAATGACACTGACACTGGGGGTACAGGATAATGACACTGACACTGGTGGTACAGGATAATGACACTGACACTGGGGGTACAGGATAATGACACTGGGGGTACAGGATAATGACACTGACACTGGAGGTACAGGATAATGACACTGACACTGGGGGTACAGGATAATAACACTGACACTGGGGGTACAGGATAATGACACTGACACTGGGGGTACAGGATAATGACACTGACACTGGAGGTACAGGATAATGACACTGACACTGGGGGTACAGGATAATGACACTGACACTGGGAGTACAGGATAATGACACTGACACTGGGGGTACAGGATAATGACACTGACACTGGGGGTACAGGATAATGACACTGACACTGGAGGTACAGGATAATGACACTGACACTGGGGGTACAGGATAATGACACTGACACTGGGGGTACAGGATAATGACACTGACACTGGGGGTACAGGATAATGACACTGACACTGGAGGTACAGGATAATGACACTGACACTGGGGGTAAAGGATAATGACACTGACACTGGGGGTACAGGATAATGACACTGACACTGGGGGTACAGGATAATGACACTGACACTGGGGGTACAGGATAATGACACTGACACTGGAGGTACAGGATAATGACACTGACACTGGGGGTAAAGGATAATGACACTGACACTGGGGGTACAGGATAATGACACTGACACTGGGGGTACAGGATAATGACACTGGGGGTACAGGATAATGACACTGGGGGTACAGGATAATGATACTGACACTGGAGGTACAGGATAATGACACTGGGGGTACAGGATAATGACACTGACACTGGAGGTACAGGATAATGACACTGGGGGTACAGGATAATGACACTGACACTGGGGGTACAGGATAATGACACTTGGGGTACCAGATAATGACACTGACACTGGGAGTACAGGATAATGACACTGACACTGGAGGTACAGGATAATGACACTGGGGGTACAGGATAATGACACTGACACTGGAGGTACAGGATAATGACACTGGGGGTACAGGATAATGACACTGACACTGGAGGTACAGGATAATGACACTGGGGGTACAGGATAATGACACTGACACTGGGGGTACAGGATAATGACACTGGGGGTACAGGATAATGACACTGACACTGGGAGTACAGGATAATGACACTGACACTGGGGGTACAGGATAATGACACTGACACTGGGGGTACAGGATAATGACACTGACACTGGGGGTACAGGATAATGACACTGACACTGGGGGTACAGGATAATGACACTGAGACTGGGGGTACAGGATAATGATACTGAGACTGGGGGTACAGGATAATGACACTGACACTGGAGGTACAGGATAATGACACTGACACTGGAGGTACAGGATAATAACACTGACACTGGGGGTACAGGATAATGACACTGGGGGTACAGGATAATGACACTGGGGGTACAGGATAATGATACTGAGACTGGGGGTACAGGATAATGACACTGACACTGGAGGTACAGGATAATGACACTGACACTGGAGGTACAGGATAATGACACTGACACTGGGGGTACAGGATAATGACACTGGGGGTACAGGATAATGACACTGGGGTACAGGATAATGACACTGACACTGGGGGTACAGGATAATGATACTGAGACTGGGGGTACAGGATAATGACACTGACACTGGAGGTACAGGATAATGACACTGACACTGGGGGTACAGGATAATGACACTGACACTGGGGGTACAGGATAATGACACTGACACTGGGGGTACAGGATAATGACACTGACACTGGAGGTACAGGATAATGACACTGACACTGGAGGTACAGGATAATGACACTGGGGGTACAGGATAATGACACTGACACTGGGGGTACAGGATAATGACACTGACACTGGGGGTACAGGATAATGACACTGGGGGTACAGGATAATGACACTGACACTGGGGGTACAGGATAATGACACTGACACTGGGGGTACAGGATAATGACACTGGGGGTACAGGATAATGACACTGGGGTACAGGATAATGACACTGACACTGGGGGTACAGGATAATGACACTGACACTGGGGGTACAGGATAATGATACTGAGACTGGGGGTACAGGATAATAACACTGACACTGGGGGTACAGGATAATGATACTGAGACTGGGGGTACAGGATAATGACACTGACACTGGGGGTACAGGATAATGATACTGAGACTGGGGGTACAGGATAATGACACTGACACTGGGGGTACAGGATAATGACACTGGGGGTACAGGATAATGACACTGGGGGTACAGGATAATGACACTGGGGGTACAGGATAATGACACTGACACTGGGGGTACAGGATAATGACACTGACACTGGAGGTACAGGATAATGACACTGACACTGGAGGTACAGGATAATGACACTGACACTGGAGGTACAGGATAATGACACTGACACTGGAGGTACAGGATAATGACACTGACACTGGGGGTACAGGATAATGACACTGACACTGGGGGTACAGGATAATGACACTGGGGGTACAGGATAATGACACTGGGGGTACAGGATAATGACACTGGGGGTACAGGATAATGACACTGACACTGGGGGTACAGGATAATGACACTGACACTGGGGGTACAGGATAATGACACTGGGGGTACAGGATAATGACACTGGGGGTACAGGATAATGACACTGGGGGTACAGGATAATGACACTGACACTGGGGGTACAGGATAATGACACTGGGGGTACAGGATAATGACACTGGAGGTACAGGATAATGACACTGACACTGGAGGTACAGGATAATGACACTGACACTGGAGGTACAGGATAATGACACTGACACTGGAGGTACAGGATAATGACACTGACACTGGGGGTACAGGATAATGACACTGACACTGGGGGTACAGGATAATGACACTGGGGGTACAGGATAATGACACTGGGGGTACAGGATAATGACACTGGGGGTACAGGATAATGACACTGACACTGGAGGTACAGGATAATGACACTGACACTGGAGGTACAGGATAATGACACTGACACTGGAGGTACAGGATAATGACACTGACACTGGGGGTACAGGATAATGACACTGGGGGTACAGGATAATGACACTGACACTGGGGGTACAGGATAATGACACTGACACTGGAGGTACAGGATAATAACACTGACACTGGGGGTACAGGATAATGACACTGACACTGGGGGTACAGGATAATGACACTGACACTGGGGGTACAGGATAATGACACTGACACTGGAGGTACAGGATAATAACACTGACACTGGGGGTACAGGATAATGACACTGACACTGGGGGTACAGGATAATGACACTGACACTGGGGGTACAGGATAATGACACTGACACTGGAGGTACAGGATAATGACACTGACACTGGGGGTACAGGATAATGACACTGGGGGTACAGGATAATGACACTGACACTGGAGGTACAGGATAATGACACTGACACTGGAGGTACAGGATAATAACACTGACACTGGGGGTACAGGATAATGACACTGACACTGGGGGTACAGGATAATGACACTGGGGTACAGGATAATGACACTGACACTGGGGTTACAGGATAATGACACTGACACTGGGGGTACAGGATAATGACACTGACACTGGGGTTACAGGATAATGACACTGACACTGGGGGTACAGGATAATGACACTGGAGGTACAGGATAATGACACTGACACTGGGGGTACAGGATAATGACACTGACACTGGGGGTACAGGATAATGACACTGACACTGGGGGTACAGGATAATGACACTGACACTGGGGGTACAGGATAATGACACTGGGGTACAGGATAATGACACTGACACTGGGGTTACAGGATAATGACACTGACACTGGGGGTACAGGATAATGACACTGGAGGTACAGGATAATGACACTGGGGGTACAGGATAATGACACTGAGGGTACAGGATAATGACACTGACACTGGGGGTACAGGATAATGACACTGACACTGGGGGTACAGGATAATGACACTGACACTGGGGGTACAGGATAATGACACTGACACTGGGGGTACAGGATAATGACACTGGGGGTACAGGATAATGACACTGGAGGTACAGGATAATGACACTGACACTGGAGGTACAGTATAATGACACTGGGGGTACAGGATAATGACACTGACACTGGGGGTACAGGATAATGACACTGACACTGGAGGTACAGGATAATGACACTGACACTGGGGGTACAGGATAATGACACTGACACTGGGGGTACAGGATAATGACACTGGGGGTACAGGATAATGACACTGACACTGGGGGTACAGGATAATGACACTGGGGGTACAGGATAATGACACTGAGGGTACAGGATAATGACACTGACACTGGAGGTACAGGATAATGACACTGACACTGGGGGTACAGGATAATGACACTGACACTGGGGGTACAGGATAATGACACTGACACTGGGGGTACAGGATAATGACACTGACACTGGAGGTACAGGATAATGACACTGGGGGTACAGGATAATGACACTGACACTGGGGGTACAGGATAATGACACTGGGGGTACAGGATAATGACACTGACACTGGGGGTACAGGATAATGACACTGGGGGTACAGGATAATGACACTGACACTGGGGGTACAGGATAATGACACTGGGGGTACAGGATAATGACACTGACACTGGGGGTACAGGATAATGACACTGAGGGTACAGGATAATGACACTGACACTGGGGGTACAGGATAATGACACTGACACTGGGGGTACAGGATAATGACACTGGGGGTACAGGATAATGACACTGACACTGGGGGTACAGGATAATGACACTGACACTGGAGGTACAGGATAATGACACTGACACTGGAGGTACAGGATAATGACACTGGGGGTACAGGATAATGACACTGACACTGGAGGTACAGGATAATGACACTGACACTGGGGGTACAGGATAATTACACTGACACTGGAGGTACAGGATAATGACACCGACACTGGGGGTACAGGATAATGACACTGACACTGGAGGTACAGGATAATGACACTGACACTGGGGGTACAGGATAATGACACTGACACTGGAGGTACAGGATAATGACACTGGGGGTACAGGATAATGACACTGGGGGTACAGGATAATGACACTGGGGGTACAGGATAATGACACTGACACTGGGGGTACAGGATAATGACACTGACACTGGGGGTACAGGATAATGACACTGACACTGGAGGTACAGGATAATGACACTGACACTGGGGGTACAGGATAATTACACTGACACTGGAGGTACAGGATAATGACACTGACACTGGGGGTACAGGATAATGACACTGACACTGGGGGTACAGGATAATGACACTGACACTGGGGGTACAGGATAATGACACTGGGGGTACAGGATAATGACACTGACACTGGGGGTACAGGATAATTACACTGACACTGGGGGTACAGGATAATGACACTGGGGGTACAGGATAATTACACTGACACTGGGGGTACAGGATAATGATACTGAGACTGGGGGTATAGGATAATGACACTGACACTGGAGGTACAGGATAATGACACTGACACTGGGGGTACAGGATAATGACACTGACACTGGGGGTACAGGATAATGACACTGACACTGGGGGTACAGGATAATGACACTGGGGGTACAGGATAATGACACTGACACTGGGGGTACAGGATAATGACACTGACACTGGGGGTACAGGATAATGACACTGGGGGTACAGGATAATGACACTGACACTGGAGGTACAGGATAATGACACTGACACTGGGGGTACAGGATAATGACACTGACACTGGGGGTACAGGATAATGATACTGACACTGGGGGTACAGGATAATGACACTGGGGGTACAGGATAATGACACTGACACTGGGGGTACAGGATAATGACACTGACACTGGGGGTACAGGATAATGACACTGGGGGTACAGGATAATGACACTGGGGGTACAGGATAATGACACTGACACTGGAGGTACAGGATAATGACACTGACACTGGGGGTACAGGATAATGACACTGGGGGTACAGGATAATGACACTGACACTGGAGGTACAGGATAATGACACTGACACTGGGGGTACAGGATAATGACACTGCGGGTACAGGATAATGACACTGACACTGGGGTACAGGATAATTACACTGACACTGGGGGTACAGGATAATGACACTGACACTGGGGGTACAGGATAATGACACTGACACTGGGGGTACAGGATAATGACACTGGGGGTACAGGATAATGACACTGACACTAGGGGTACAGGATAATGATACTGAGACTGGGGGTATAGGATAATGACACTGACACTGGAGGTACAGGATAATGACACTGACACTGGGGGTACAGGATAATGACACTGACACTGGGGGTACAGGATAATGATACTGACACTGGGGGTACAGGATAATGACACTGGGGGTACAGGATAATGACACTGACACTGGGGGTACAGGATAATGACACTGACACTGGGGGTACAGGATAATGACACTGACACTGGGGGTACAGGATAATGACACTGGGGGTACAGGATAATGACACTGACACTGGGGTACAGGATAATTACACTGACACTGGGGGTACAGGATAATGACACTGACACTGGGGGTACAGGATAATGACACTGACACTGGGGGTACAGGATAATGACACTGGGGGTACAGGATAATGACACTGACACTAGGGGTACAGGATAATGATACTGAGACTGGGGGTATAGGATAATGACACTGACACTGGAGGTACAGGATAATGACACTGGGGGTACAGGATAATGATACTGAGACTGGGGGTATAGGATAATGACACTGACACTGGAGGTACAGGATAATGACACTGACACTGGGGGTACAGGATAATGACACTGACACTGGGGGTACAGGATAATGACACTGACACTGGGGGTACAGGATAATGACACTGAGACTGGAGGTACAGGATAATGACACTGACACTGGAGGTACAGGATAATGACACTGACACTGGGGGTACAGGATAATGACACTGACACTGGGGGTACAGGATAATGACACTGACACTGGGGGTACAGGATAATGACACTGAGACTGGAGGTACAGGATAATGACACTGGGGGTACAGGATAATGACACTGACACTGGGGGTACAGGATAATGACACTGACACTGGGGGTACAGGATAATGATACTGACACTGGGGGTACAGGATAATGACACTGGGGGTACAGGATAATGACACTGACACTGGGGGTACAGGATAATGACACTGACACTGGGGGTACAGGATAATGACACTGACACTGGGGGTACAGGATAATGACACTGAGACTGGGGGTACAGGATAATGACACTGACACTGGGGGTACAGGATAATGACACTGACACTGGGGGTACAGGATAATGACACTGACACAGGGGGTACAGGATAATGACACTGACACTGGGGGTACAGGATAATGACACTGAGACTGGGGGTACAGGATAATGACACTGACACTGGGGGTACAGGATAATGACACTGACACTGGAGGTACAGGATAATGACACTGACACTGGGGATAGCAATGGGCCCCCCAGCCTTGTGTCCTGTAGCAATGGGCCCCCCAGCCTTGTGTCCTGTAGCAATGGGCCCCCCAGCCTTGTGTCCTGTAGCAATGGGCCCCCCAGCCTTGTGTCCTGTAGCAATGGGCCCCCCAGCCTTGTGTCCTGTAGCAATGGGCCCCCCAGCCTTGTGTCCTGTAGCAATGGGCCCCCCAGCCTTGTGTCCTGTAGCAATGGGCCCCCCAGCCTTGTGTCCTGTAGCAATGGGCCCCCCAGCCTTGTGTCCTGTAGCAATGGGCCCCCCAGCCTTGTGTCCTGTAGCAATGGGCCCCCCAGCCTTGTGTCCTGTAGCAATGGGCCCCCCAGCCTTGTGTCCTGTAGCAATGGGCCCCCCAGCCTTGTGTTCTGTAGCAATGGGCCCCCCAGCCTTGTGTTCTGTAGCAATGGGCCCCTCTTCCTGTCCCCTATTATCCCATTGTTCACACACACACACACACACACGTTCTCACCTGTCCTCCGTTCCTGCGCTGTCCTTACCTTACCAGTCCGAAGGCTCATGGACCACTCCATGATCTCGTCCGGTGCACGGAGCCGCCGCTGCAGGATGCCATCATGGCTTTACTGCAGTTAAATGCTTTGCGGCGCCGTAAAGCATTTAACTGCAGTAAAGCAATGAAGTCACCTGCAGCGGCGGCTCCGTGCACCGGACGGGTCACTGAGGGGGTCTGTGGCTTGCGGTCTGGAGCACCACGGGAACAGAGGAGAACAGGTGAGAATGATTTTTTCTTTTTCTTCGGCTCCTTCTGAGCACTTACCTCTCCTCTGCAGCCCTGCACGTCCTCTCCTCTGCTGCTCCGGCGGCGGCAGTGTGATGACGGCCACTGTGTCGGTGCGGGGCTGATCAGCTCCTCCGCCTCCTGTCACCGGCCGCACTGTTCACATGTACGCGCGTCTGAAGGATGTACGTACATTTGAATAGCGCACGGTGCAGGACCTACGGTGAGTCACATGACTGTCTGTGATTTCACCACAGGTCCTTCTGCACCCGCAAAAACTGCAGCGATAGTACAGAACTTGTGCTATCGCTGCAGTTTGTTATTGAAAAGCTGGGGGCCCTAAGAGCGTGGGGGGTGGGGGGCCCATCAGAGCGTGGGAGCCCTGACCAGTCTGCCGCACATAACACCGGCCGTGAAAAACTGGCGGCCCCGCGGCGCTGTACACAGCTCCGCACTAATTGAGGCACGTGGGGCCCACTGAGGGCCCGAGGCCTACCGGGGGATTCCCTGGTACCCCGGCGGGCCAGACCGAGCCTGCCCAGGATCATGTCTGGGCTTACATCTCAAGCCTGGGTTTGTGTCTCATATCTGAGTTCATGTCCAGGCTCACATCTCATGTCTGATCTCAGGTCCAGGCATCTATCTCCTGTCCGGCCTCATCTCATCTCTCACGTCCAGGCTTAAGCTAAGTTTTTCTCACCAAAAATCATGCAGAAACATTTCTTGCATTCATTCATTCATTTGGAAGCATTTTTTTTTCACTTTGCAGTTAAGAAAAACACTGAAAGAATTAACATTTGCAGATTTAAGAAATACTGACTGCAGTTCTCAATGTTAGTAAGTAAAAAAAAAAAACAAAAACTAAAAACCAGGGGCATGAGATTTCAGAAAAATCAACGTTTTAACATGTGACCATGGCAATATGGTTAGGGCTTGGAACACCCATAGGCTGGTTTCAGACGTCCGTGTTTCAGGTATGTGTGACATCTGTTTTTAATACGGATGCCACACGTACCCATGTTATTATTTGCTGTTACTCACACGTCCGTGTTTTCACACAGACCGTGTGACCTCTCATGACCCCGCACACACACACGGAGGCATGTTTGTTTTTTCGCCGGTAGCATGGGTGTCATACGGATCGCACACTGATGTGATACGTGTGACATCAGTGTGACACGTTCCAGAGAAAACACGGGTCTTTTAAATAAAAAGATTTTCTATATTCACCTGTATTCATGCGATGCTGCCTCCAGCTCCTGACCCCCGCTCATTATACTCACTGAATATTCACTGCACTGAGGAGCTGGAAGCAGCATCGGGGACTTCAGTGCCGGGGACCAGTGAGTGAGTGAGTGAGTGTGTGTGTGGTGAGGACCTGGAAGCCGGAGCATCGCGGGGACAGCATCAAGGACTCATCACAGTTCTCAATGAACTCTGATGAACCCGTGAAGTCACCGTCCTGACACTCGCTGTAGCACGGGTGTGTCATCAGGATGTCACCAGAGTTAATTGGGAGTTCCAGTGACCTCCTGGACATCACTGCAAACACACTGCTTGCTTTGTGAACACTCGCCTGTCCCCGCAATGCTATCCTCGGCGGTGCTGTACCAAACACTGTCCCCGCGATGCTCCTGCTTCCAGATCCTCACTGCAGTGAATAATCGACGACTAATGAACGGGGGTCAGGAGCAGGAGGCAGCAGATCCAAAGAAAATGGCACATATGCAAACACGGATGTCACACGTGTGACACATGTATGACCATAACCAGGGGCGTAACTAGAGTTTGATGGGCCCCGGTGCAAAGTTCAGACCTGGGCCCCCCCTCCACGTACATCGACATTTAGGGTACAGGATAATGACACTGACACTCGGGGTACAGGATAATGATGCTGACACTTGGCTCTTACCCTCAGCACCCAGCTTTCCCATATCAGAGCATGGGAAAGCTGGGTGCTGAGACATGATGTATAGCAGAGCATGGGAAAGCTGGGTGCTGAGAGAAGATGTATAGCAGAGCATGGGAAAGCTGGGTGCTGAGAGAAGATGTATAGCAGAGCATGGGAAAGCTGGGTGCTGAGGGAAAAGAGCCCTTTTCCCTCAGCACAAAACGTTCCCATCCCCTGCTTGTATCTTTGTCCCCCCCTTGTCTATAGTTCTCCAAATACAATAATGGCACCCACATAGCCTTCCAAATAGTATAAAGGGTCCCACATAACCCTTCATATATTAGAATACACTTCCATAGTCCTCCATGTATTATAATGCATTTCCCATAGTTCTCCATGCATTATAATTCACCCCATAGTACTCAATATATAATACTCTACCACATAGTCCTCCATATATTATAATGCAGCCCTATAGTCCTCCTTGTATAAAGTAGCCCTCCAATTATTATAATGAATTTCTCATAGTTCTCCATATATTATAATTCACCCCATAGTTCTCCATATATTACACTGCACCACACAGTCCCCAATGTTTTATAATGCACCCCCATAGTCCATGTATAAGGTAGGCTCCATAGTCCTCCATATATTATAATGTAGCCCCCATAGTCCTATATGTATTATAACGCAACCCCATAAAACTTCATATTGCATTATGCAGCCCCATACTCCTCCATGCATAAGGCACCCCTATATTCCATGTATAAGGTGTCCTTCATTTTGTATTATGCAGCCCTCCCAGACCTCCATATATAATAATGCAGCCAGCCTCTCCAGGCCTCTATGTATAATAATGCAGCCAGCCTCCTCAGGCCTCCATGTATAATGTAGCTGTAGCAGCCAGCTTCTCCAGGCCTCCATGTATAACAATGCACCCAGCCTCCTCAGGCCTCCATGTATAATATAGCACCCAGTCTCTCCAGACCACCTCCATGTATAACAATGCACCCAGCCTCCTCAGGCCTCCATGTAGAATATAGCAGCCAGCCTCTCCAGGCCTCCATGTATAACAATGCACCCAGCCTCCTCAGGCCTCCATGTATAATGCAGTATCTCCAGGCCTCCATGTATAATGCAGTATCTCCAGGCCTCCATGTATAATAATGCAGCCACCCCAGACCTCCATATATAATGCAGCCTCCCCAGACCTCCATGTATAAAGCAGCCTCTACAGGCCTCCATGTATAAAGCAGCCTCTCCAGGCCTCCATATATAATGCAGCCTCCTCAGACCTCCATGTATAAAGCAGCCTCTCCAGGCCTCCATATATAATGCAGCCTCCTCAGACCTCCATGTATAAAGCAGCCTCTCCAGGCTTCCATGTACAATAATGCAGCTTCCCCAGAACTGCCTTCCCAAGCCTCTGGCCACCGTTTACTCACTTATATTAAAAAAAAAACAAGTACTCACCTTCTCTCTTCCATCCACCGCTGCTGTCCTCCCCGCTGCTCGTTCTCCCGGTGCTGCGGTCGGCGTCCTCCTGTCCTGCACTCTGTGCACTCAGCACAGCAGTCGCTCGGGAGTGACGTCATCGCACAGGGGGAGAATGGTGATGCATAGCGCGGCACCGGCCGCGCTATGCTTCATCATTACTGTGCGCGGTGACTGGGGAGACGCCGCAGCCACTGACACCAGGTAGGGGGCCCCGGTGCCGCCGCTGACATCAGGCAGGGGGGCCCGGTGTCGGCGGCGGCAGCGGGTCAAATAGCGGCCGCGAGGTCTGTGACAGATCAGCGCAGCTCCTCTCACACTGACAGGAGCTGGCTGCTGATCTGCGTGGCGGCTGCCGGGCCCCTAACCTCCCGGGCCCGGTCGCGATCGCGACCGCTGCGACCGCGGTAGTTACGCCACTGACCATAACCATGCGTGTGACTTGTACCTGATTAAACACGGACGTCTGAAACCGGCCATAGATGAAGTCTTAAGTCAGAAGCCTCATGGCGACCTGGACAAAAGCTGGATGTTCACTTTACATAACTTCTGGCAAATGCCCATAAGGTTTCGGCTATTGAGAGGAGACTTAATGGCGGTCTACAAATAACTTAAGAGCTGTGACACTGTAGATGGATCAGCCCTATTCTCATTTGCACAAGGAAAGACTAGAAGCAACAGATGAAACTGATTAAGAGGAGACACAGATTTGATATTAGAAAAAACTTTTTGACAGTGAGGGTGATCCATTAGTGGAATCGGCGACCACGAGAGGTGGCGAGTTCTCCTTCAAAGGAAGTCTTCAAAAAAAGACTGGACAGACATCTGTGTGGGATGATATAGTGAATCCTGCTGTGAGCCGGGGGCTGGAGTAGATGACCCTGGAGGTCCCATCCAACTCTAACATTCTACGATTCTATCTGCCCTGGCTAAGGAACTCGCTGAGAACTGTAATGTACGCCGGTGTAAAATGTTACATACGGTTTGTATAGGGTCTAATGCGAGGGTGGAACACATGAAACGTAGATTTGGTTAGCAGCTCTTGTATTACTCCATACAAGTGTGACGCCCTGGACCCCAGGGGTCACAGGTAATAACACCTACCACATTACACACACACCCCCATCCCCTGTGAGGACATACCCGTCACCCGAAAGGGAGACCTGATGCCTTCCTCAGGGCCAGTAGGGCACTACAGGTGGGCGGAGTAAGGCGGAAAGGCACGCCACCGAGGAGACTACTGTCCTGAGGCAGGAAACACAAACAGTTAGTTAGTGAAGTTGTAGAGTGACAGTGAGAGGAGTGGAGTTGGAGAGCTGTCAGGGACCCGGGTAGGAGCCTGGGACCCTTGAAACGTCAGGCAGGCAGACGGTGGTGGCCGCCTGCAGGAGTACCGGTACAGCAACCGGCGGAACCGTAGGGACCGGGCCAGGGTTGGAGCCCGTCGGCCCTGAACCAGGGAGTCAACCGTGTACCGGAGCACCAGAAACCGGGTACTCAGACCCCGTCCTAGCTTAGAAGCCACTGAGATTAGGCAAATTGACTGATTGCTGGCTGGACCTCACGGGTTCATCCACACCCAAAGTCCTGAAAGAAGGCAAAAGCCCACCGATACCGGGTGAGTGCCACCGCCAAGGGCCAAACACCCGACGGGCCAGCGCCTGCGGGCAACCGAGGGCTCCTTTGGCAGCTCAACGCCGGGGAGCGGGCTACCACTGTCCAGGCAGGGGAGCCGAAAAACCACAACAAGAGGTGCAAGGGAAAGGGGCCACCATCAGTCTTACAGGATACACAAGCAGTCGGCTGCGGGACCTGACCATACCCGAACTTTGGTTTACCAGTGACTCTGAGTGTGAATTAATCGTGAGTACACCAGTGCCATCCGGGCACGACACTGCACCGCAGCACGGCACCCTGCACCCCAACAACAACACCGTCGCCAGCAGTCCCCCACACACACGGACACACCGCCCCTACCCACGGAGGGGCTAACATCTAAGCTGCGGCCGTAACACCGATCCCAGACGAGCCCACCTTCACTCCAGCCGCAGCGGTGGTGCATCCCGTCACCACGACCCGTGGGTGGCATCACGACCCGTTGGACGATAATGCGGCCCTCCCCGGCTGCGCGCCTCGTCCCACACCACCACCACCCTACTGCCTTCCCCCCTTAACAGAGCGACGTGGCCCCTAGTCCAGAGGCGCTCGTGCCACCGACAACCCGAAACCGCACCTTGAGCGGCTCGGTCCGAGCAGCGGAGAAGCGGTCGGGCCCCTCTCAGGGCGGTACACATCGACTCTTCTGGCGTCACGAACAGGATTCGGACAGTCCACTTACCTGTGGAAGTGCGCCTTAAATGTATCCGTCAGCAGCGTCCTGTCAAAAAAGTTGAAGTCCCGCCATCTTGGCGCAAAAGTTTCCCGCTCGAGTCGTCTTCCCCGAGCAGTAAAGGTGCAAAAGTGAAGCCCCGCCCCCAAAGGAGGAGTGCCAAGAGAAAACCAAGGGGGAGGCGGGCGAGAAGGCTGCCTGATGTAACCGAGAAGATAAAAAGGCAGGGACCCTGCATCCGTTCCATTCCTGGACCCCGACTGTGCAGCATGGCGACTCCCGTCCAGTATCCCGATACCCAGGAGCCCGCGCCCGGAACCGCGGTGTGGGTGAAGGCCTGGACAGAGGAGATGTGTCGCCGCCTCCAGCACCAGGTAAGCTTCCTGGTGGAGCACTGGGCGGCGGAGATGGGGGAGATAGTGGCTGCCGTGCATGCCCATGAAAGGATGACGGTGTTGGCAGGGTGGGAAGGCGACCCACGTCCCTATGCTCTTGAGGGGTCGGCCATCGCGGCTGAGGGGCTTGGTCTGCTGCTGCCCGCCATACCGCCTCCTCCATTGCCCGCAGTGGTTGTCGCTGCTCCTCCACCCGTATCCCCACCCCCGACACCGGTGGCGGAGCCCGTCCCGGACACTCATGGGAAGCTGCTTGGGGAGGCTGGCCCGGAGCTGCTATGGAACCCGGCCGCGCTGTGCCCGTTGCCCGAGGGGACCCGTTACCGGCCAGCACCTGATCCCGAGGCAATGCCGGATGTGTCGGAAGTGACCGCGTCCAAGAGTGCCCAGGCCCCAGCAGTCCGCCCTTTCCAAGAAGGTTCAGAAGACAAGGCAAGCCGCTCTAGGGTTGCGGGCCTCGGCTGAGGTTCCGCGGGGAGGCAGATGCAAGGCAGCAGAGGCGGCCGAGACACAGCGGTGTTCCCGTTGGAGAGTGCCGATCGTGGTTGGCACCGGGGAGAGCCGGCTGGGCCAGACCCCCACCGCAGTAGACCCCGGGCGTGCAATTGCCCGGTACTGGGAGCAACATCCCAGCCAACTGAGCCAAGAGATAGTGGCCAGGGAAAAGAAGAGAGAGGAGGTACTTGCCTGTACCATTGAGGGGAAGGAGCACCTGAGGTGCGCTGGATATTGGGTGCGGGGCCCTACCTACCAGGGCCAGGTCAGGAGGTTTAACAAGGACAAAGGCTGGGGGTTCCTGTACGACCCCGAATTGGATGGAGAAGTTTTCTTTTCCCGGCGGGATGTGAATGCCCATCTCCCGTTCGGGCACCCAGACCGTGACCTCCTGCCCGGCGATCTGGCGCACAACACCCGGCACCGAGGGGAGAGGGGCTGGTTTGCCCTGGATGTCCGGAGTGGCAGACAGCCCCCTCCTCCACCGTACAGCCCCGAAGTGGAGGTGGAAGAGGAGTACACCACTGATTAAGGAGCTGGTAGCCCGTTGGCTATAAAAAGGACCCGTCCCCGGTGGGACTTGTGTTTGAAACCCCGTTTTACCCCCTGTTGCGTGAGTGACTGCTCATGGACAAGGCCGTGGACTTGCCGGCCACCCACAAACATTTGGGCTTGCAAATATTGCCCTATTTGCCCCTTTTTAACATGCCTTCCCGTTCCGTTAGCCTCCGGAGTAGCAGATTGGAGGAAGGACCCACAGCAGAGCAGGCTGGGGTCCGGTCATCACCAGGACCGGTGACCATCCTCTGGGGAGCTCTTTGACAACTGCCGGGTGCGCCGCACCGTACCCATTCCCGCCTGGGTGATCTGGCCATGTTCCTGTTTCCGGACTGGGGAAAAGGGGTGCTGCCCATTTCTTAGGGGAAGCATCAAGGCTAGGTTGTTTGGGTGGGAAAGGCGGAAGGACATGAACCCGTTCCATTTAATAAAGTTATGAAACGTTAAAGTAAAAAGCCTCCCGTTATGGGAAGACCTTCAGTAACCATAGTTTGTACAAATGTTATTATAATTGTAGATGTTTCCCGTTTTCCCAGTTCAAAGAAAAATAAAAATAAACCGGCGTTGGTCGGGCAGCCCGCGGACGGTCTGCATTAACCCAAGGGGGTATGTATGTGACGCCCTGGACCCCATGGGTCACAGGTAATAATACCTACCACATTGCACACACACACCCATCCCCTGTGAGGACACACCCGTCACCCGAAAGGGAGACCTGATGCCTTCCTCAGGGCCAGTAGGGCACACCAGGTGGGCGGAGTAAGGCAGAAAGGCACGCCCACCGAGGAGACTACTGTCCTGAGGCAGGAAACACAAACAGTTAGTTAGTGAAGTTGTAGAGTGACAGTGAGAGGAGTGGAGTTGGAGAGCTGTCAGGGACCCGGGTAGGAGCCTGGGATCCTTGAAACGTCAGGCAGGCAGACGGTGGTGGCCGCCTGCAGAAGTACCGGTACAGCAACCGGCGGAACCGTAGGGACTGGGCCAGGGTTGGAGCCCGTCGGCCTTGAACCGGGGAGTCAACCGTGTACCGGAGCATCAGAAACCGGGTACTCAGACCCCATCCTAGCTTAGAAGCCACTGAGTTTAGGCAAATTGACTGATTGCTGGCTGGACCTCACGGGTTCATCCACACCCAAAGTCCCGAAAGAAGGCAAAAGCCCACCGATACCAGGTGAGTGCCACCGTCAAGGGCCAAACACCTGACGAGCCAGCGGCTGCGGGCAACCGAGGGCTCCTCCGGCAGCTCAACGTCGGGGAGCGGGCTACCACTGTCCAGGCAGGGGAGCCAAAAAACCACAACAAGAGGTGCAAGGGAAAGGGGCCACCATCAACCTTACAGGGGAAACAAGCAGCCGGCTGCGGGACCCGACCATACACGAACTTTGGTTTACCAGTGACACTGAGTGCGAATTAATCGTGAGTACACCAGTGCCATCCAGGCACGACACTGCATCGCAGCACGGCACCCTGCACCCCGACAACAACACCATCGCCAGCGGTCCCCCACTACCGGGCCCCGGGACACACCGCCCCTACCCACGGAGGGGCTAACATCTAAGCTGCGGCCGTAACACCGATCCCAGACAAGCCCACCTTCACTCCAGCCGCAGCGGTGGTGCATCCCATCACCACGACCCGTGGGTGGCGTCATGACCCGTTGGACGATAACGTGGCCCTCCACGGCTGCACGCCTCGTCCCACACCACGACCACCCTACTGCCTTCCCCCCTTAACAGAGCGACGTGGCTCCCGGTCCGAAGGCGCTCGTGCCACCGACAACCCGAGCCCGGACCTCGAGCGGCTCGGCCCGAGCAGCGGAGAAGCGGCCGGGCCCCTCTCAGGGCGGTACACAAGCAAGAGCATAAATCAGAAGAAGGGTTAAACACAATTGCAGGGTGCAGAGGCAGGAAACAAGGTGAGTCGGAATAAATCCTCAAGCTCAGATAAAGCCTCCATACATCTTACTTTACTTGTAGCATTGGTGGCAAAGCTTGAGGGTTGCTGTGAAGACACAAGGTCCAGGTTCCAAAGCAGAGGACGGCTGAAGGTAGTTTATTCCACAAGGCTTCAGGAGCCCAGGTTACTGACAAGCTGCAGACAGGATTCAGAAGCACTGGTCATCAACTGAGGTCGCTTAAGCAGGTAATTGGCAGGAAACAGGGCGGGAATGTAGAAGCCGAGGAATCCATACTAATTGAGGGCAAAGTGGATACAGCAAGACAAGAAACAAGATGACCAACGGAAAAAAAAATCAGGTTAGAGCAAAAATGACAGAAAACGTGGCCAAAAACCTGAGAACCTTGTGGCGCCCCTGACCTGGTCAGGCACCACTGAGTACTGCACTCATGCTGGGTCAGTACAAAACAGGTAATTCCTAAAGGCTGAGTAGGGTGTGAACACGCAGGCACCCTTTAACCAGAACACACATACACATTAGAGGGGACCACTGGGCAGACCCAGGGAGGGGGCGTAGCCCTCGCATCTCAGATAGTGTGGTGTTGTAGTGTAGCTAGAGGAGAGTTGTGCAGTGGCAGTCAGAGGAGAAGGAGGTGAGCAGCCGTGTCTGAAGTGTAGGGCTGAAGAGCGGAACACTGTCAGACCCTGCATGTGCAGTGGCTGCTGATGCAGGAGAACACTGCCACACAGTTGCTTCAAAAGACACCACAATAGAGAGAGAAGTACGGAGTCGAGTATGGGAACTCCTGGCAATGAAAGCACATACGGAGTACAGGTCCCTAGAGCCAGACATCCATTTACTGGTCTGCTGAACCCTGCCGGTGGGGTGGACAACAAGTCCCACACCAACCAACACAGAACCCGCAGCATCAACAGCAACAAGGGGGCCCATAAGGAGGATCGAGCCTGGAGCCATCTTATCCTTGGTCCACGCTGTCAGCAAACGGGTCAGAAAGGGGAGAAAGGCAGCAGCGACTTCCCTGGACGCATCCCACGATACACTTCAAGTCAGGGGTGATCCAAAACAAAGGTGCAGAAAGGCAAGTCAGCAGTCATCCCTATATCAGTCTGAGGGATACCTGGTTCCACCTGGTTCATCATAGCATCGCCCGGGTTGTCTCACGTTACAATCAGAAAAGTGAGTAAAAACCCTGAAAGACATTGCTGCTTGTGTGTGAGTTCTTTTGCGACCTGTGGTATTACACACTAAAGGCCCTGTCACACACAGAGATAAATGTGCAGCAGATCTGTGGTTGCAGTGAAATTGTGGACAATCAGTGACGGGTTTGTGGCTGCGTACAAATAGAACAAGATGTCCATGATTTCACTGCAACCACAGATCTGCCAAAGATTTATCTCTGTGTCTGACAGAGCCTTTACACCAGAGCCCCTGGGGCCAGCCTCACTCTCGGGAGGCCATAACACCAGACTGCATTTACCACCAGCCCCAGACGCTCTCTAAACTGAAGTGGCGGTCACCCCCTGACTGCAATTACCGAGAGTGGCGTCACGAATCCCATTGAAGTTAACCTGAGCTACCTGTGGCCAGAAGATTCCCAACACGTGAAGACCCTGAGGCGACCTGCAGGTGAGTGGGGGCTTCACATTTCTGGCATCACGAACAGGATAAGGACTAGACCTGTTCAGACAGGTGACGATGCACCTTGGTGGTCCGCTTGAAAAATTTGAAGCGCCGCCATATTGCCACCGCAGGAAGCGCGCCAAAGAAACAACAGCAGCCCGCACAAAAGAAGTAACCACCCAACAAGAGGTGTGGCTACCCAGAGAACCCCTGGAGCACTCTGGCTCCATGAGACCAGCAAGATGGGGGCGGATCTGACCCTGAACGCCAAGAATGTTCTAGTCAAGTGCAGAAAACGAAACTTAGGCTGCAACGTGACAAGAACCTGGTGAGCAGCGAAGGAGTGAGGATGGCGTCTGCACGCAGCGAGCCAGAACTAGGCACTGCCGCCTGGTGGGACTGGGAGCTTGCCCAGTTTTGTGACCTCGTGCAAGCACGGATCATGCAGCAAGTGATGGAGTGTCGCACGGAGCTACGGGAGACGGCTGCGGCGGTTTGGGCCTATGAGAGGTGGATCGCGCGACAAGTGCCGAGCCGAGAAGTGACCACCCAGACCCCCTTGCTGATGCCTTTGGGTGAGTCCTACGCAGCCCCCGCCCGCTCGGGTACGCTGACCCCGCCGGCGCTTTTACCGGAGGCGACCCCTGCCGCAGTTCCCGCTGTGATTCCTGCTGCGATGCCCGCTGTGATCCATGCTGCGATGCCCGCTGTGATCCATGCTGCGATGCCCGCTGAGACCCCTGCAGCAACGTCCCGTCCGGCCAGACCAGACCAGGCCGCAGCAGCGTCCTGTCCGGCCAGCGCAGACCAGGCCGTAGCAGCGTCCCGTCCGGTCAGCCCAGACCAGGCCGCAGCAACGTTGCGCCCGGCCAGACAAGACCAGGCCGCAGCAGCGTCCCGTTCGGCCAGCCCAGACCAGGCCGCAGCAACTTCGCGCCCGGCCAGACAAGACCAGGCCGTAGCAGCGTCCCGTCCGGTCAGCCCAGACCAGGCCGCAGCAACGTTGCGCCCGGCCAGACAAGACCAGGCCGCAGCAGCGTCCCGTTCGGCCAGCCCAGACCAGGCCGCAGCAACGTCGCGCCCGGCCAGACAAGACCAGGCTGCAGCAGCGTCCCGTCCAGCCAGCCCAGACCAGGCCGCAGCAACGTCGCGCCCGGCCAGCCCAGACCAGGCCACAGCAGCATCCCGTCCGTCCAGCCCAGACCAGGCCGCAGCAGCAACTATGCGCCCAGTCAGACAAGACTTAACGCCTTCTACATGTGAACCAGAAGCGGTCACAGCGCCCCAGCCGCAGACTGTGGATGCCGCCCATTGGTTCCTGCCAGAAGTGGCCAAAGAGGCGACTCGATGTAAAGAAGAATTAAAGACACGCTTCCCAGCCCACCTGGTGGACAGATACCTGGTCCCCAGGCAGTCACTCGTACCCCGAGTGGTCCCAGCACTCTTCATGCCGGAGAGTGGTCCGCCACCATGGCCAGCCGATGCATGCCCATCCCCAGCGCTGCTGCTTGAGCAACCGGAGGAGTGCTCAACACCACTAAGGGCAAGGAGGAGAGGCCTGGAGGCTGAAGTAACAATCCCCGAGAAGCCGGAGGAGGATGCAGCACCCTGAGGCCCCCTTCACACGTCAGTGAAAAAAACGATTGGTTTTTTCACGTACGTGTTAAAGGGGTGGTTTGCTCCCCGTGTGCTGTGTTTGTGGCACATTCCTGTTCACCGTGTGTTATACGTAATAACACACGGAGAACGGAAAGCCCCGCCTACCTGCATCATCCGGCGCTGTCTGTGGTGCTGAATGACAGCGTCTGGCACAGGCCACGCCCCGCTGACGCTGCGTCCGGCCCCCAGTGAAGATGACGCGTTGTTCAAATTCACTGGGGGATGGATGCAGGTGACAGCCGCGGCAGAGACTGCAGGACTCGTGGAGGTATGTGTTTTTTTTATTTTTTACAATTCCACGTGTGTTTCTCCGGCGCGAGTCACGTGCACCCGCATCCACACTACTTCCGTGTGGTACATGTGCGGGACCGTGCTGCCGGAGAAACACTGACATGCATCCGTGTGGAGCACACGGCACACGTCTGCTCCACATGGAGGCACGGGCCACTGGCAGAAAACGTGTGTGCACATATACCCATTGATTTTAATGGGTATATGTGTGCCCGTGTCTCCGGTACATACGGGCACGGACTTAGCACGTACTGGAGACACGGACGTGTGAAGGGGGCCTTAGGAAGTAAGGGAGGCCCCGAGGTCGCGCTGTTGCCCCACCACTGCTGGGAAGAGGTTACGACACCCCCTGTTGAAGAGGAAACATGGGATGTCTTCATGGCAGTATGAGTGTGACCTGGGAGCCTGCAGACAGTGAAGTAATGGTGATGAGGAGGCCAGCCAGCAGAGGACGGCGCCACAACCTCACAGCCGGAGATGAGGCAGCAAGCAGGGATGAACACACACGACCACAAGATGACACAGGATTACCCTGATGTGGTAGGAGCTACACTAAAGGCTGCTTTACACGCAGCGACATCGCTAGCGATGTCGCTGGTGAAAGCACCCACCCCCGTCGGTTGTGCGTCACAGGCAAATCGCTGCCCGTGGCGCACAACATTGCTAGGACCCATCACACATACTTTCCTGCCTAGCGATGTCGCTGTGGCCGGCGAACCGCCTCCTTTCTAAGGGGGGCGGTTCGTGCGGCGTCACAGCGACGTCACACGGTAGCCGTCCAATAGAAGCAGAGGGGCGGAGAGCAGCCGAAAGAAAGTGACGCCCACCTCGTTGCCGGAGGACGCAGGCAAGGTGATGTTCCTCGTTCCTGGAGTGTCACACGTAGCGATGTGTGCTGCCTCAGGAACGACGAATAACCTGCGTCCAGCACCAGCAACGATATTTGGGATTAGAACGACATGTCAACGATGAACGATTAGGTGAGTAATTTTGCTTGTTAGCGGTCACTCGTACGTTTCACACACAACGATGTCACTAACGAGGCCAGATGTGCGTCACAAATTCCGCGACCCCCAACGACATCTCGTTAGCGATGTCGTTGCATGTAAAGCCCCCTTAAGGCTACTTTCACACATCAGTTTTTTGGCATTAGGCACAATCCGACGCAGAATATGCAAAAACGGATGCGCCAGATCCTTTTTTTGATAGATCCGGTATACCGCATCCGGCCTGGCGCATCCGTTTTTTATCCGTTTCGTCCGTTTTTTTGCTGGATCTGTTTTTTTAGAATAAATTGGAGCATGCTCAGTTTAAAAAAAAGGATTCGGCGGCCACATCCATTTTTTGCCACATTACGCCGGCGTCCATAGGCTTCCATTGTAAATCATGCCGTATCGCGCCGATCCAGCGCGATGCGTTTTTTTGTTAGAGACATAAAACGTTACAAGAGACGTTCCATCCGGCTGCCGCATTAGCCAATTACGCCAGATCCAGCAAAAGCCGGATGCAGCGCAATGCCGTCCACCACAATCCGGCGCTAATACAAATCAATGGGGATAAAACGGATCCGGCGCCGGATCCGTTTTATCCGTTTTTTCCGGATTGTGCCTGATGGAAAAAAACTTATGTGTGAAAGTAGCCTAAGCGACTATCGGGTTGACGCCAAATGCCACTCCCAGGACAGTGTCCGACACTGTGGCAGCTGACCCACAGGGAGGAACAGGCTCAGAAATGGACAGGCAGAGTTTCTAGTGCTGACAGATGCAGACAGGATAGCTGAAACACAGTCCACAAGGAACACGTTAGGGTTATTATTCATGAATAAGAACTAACGACATTGTGTTATGTCGAAACGCGTTGGATGAACTGTGCCTTGTGGATGCTGTCTATCCATTTTTAAAGTGATGATAATAAAGGAAAGTTTTTAATTCATCTGCCTGTGATCTGCTGGATTTCGTTACCTTGTATCTGCTATTATCCCCTTGTGCCTGGGATTTCCGTGCAGGATCAGCTGGTCTACTCCTCAGACTTATACACCAGAGCGGTGAACTGGAACACGCTTCTTTTTACAAGGAACACGTCACCCGGTATGACCGGAGCATGTGACCGGAGCTTGCCGCGATACCATTGTACAGTATTAACACTGTACTGGAGTGTGACGGATCCGGCAATCCGGCGAAATGCCGGATGTGTGAAATGGCCCTTACCGGGTCTAGTCCAATCCTGTTCGTGATGCTAAAAAGCTGACGCACCCCAGGGCTTTGGGGTACTCGGTCCCGGGCTGTATATTACTGGGATATTTCACTGGGTGGTCGTTGCCCGTTTCCGTGACCCTGGGGGTCGCTTGAAAGGGGATTTGTACAAGGGAAAAATAAAAAAAGTGTTTTTTGTGACGCCACTTGCGGTATGCGGCTATATGGGGAAAGCCGCCACTGCAAAGTCTCTCACTGCTGGAGCTGGGGGTATTAGGCAGCTTAGATGTAATGGCCCTTCGCAAGTAGAGCTAAGCCCCAGGGGAGGATGATGGTGGTGTAGTATATTAATGCAGAGGTGCAGGAAGAATTCAGACAACAAAGGGGCTGCGGTTTAACTTGTGCTTTACTCATTGGTTTGGAGTTGCTGCAACCTGGCTGGTGCTGGTCTTTACCAATCCGGTATTCCCTTTGTTCCAGTGCCGGTGTAGTGACCTGGTGAACTTTACCTCTTTGCACCCATCTGTAGTTGGTAGGTCCAAGTGGCCTGGAGCATTTGGGATCCCCTCCGGTCATCTCAGTCTTGGCCCGTATGGCAGGCAGCTTGAACCTCTCTAGGGTCGGACCTATGTCCCTGTTCCTAGATTTCCTCTTTGCTGCTGTGCCCCGGACACTAATGTGACGCACTGGCAAAAACCAGGTAGTCACAAATAGGGCCCCGCATAACACCTTCCCTCACACAGGTAACTGTGCCGCCCCCGTGCCAGCAGCTGCCGCTGCTCGGGTCCAGTCCTTCCGGTGGGTGGCTCAAGGGTCTCCGGACCTGGGGGTCTCGCAGACACGTCAAATAAAAGGTGGGGACATAGATGTACGGGCTAGGCTGTATTAAGTTCATGATGCCACCCATGGTACGTGGTAATAGTGGGAGTACCACCGCTGCTGTGATGAGGCGCCCGGGGGAGATGTAATGGCAGCTGGATGTTAACCCCTCCGTGGGTAGGGATGGTTGCCCCGGGACCCAGTGTCTTTGCGCAGGGTGTAGTGATGGTAAGGCCCAGTGTGCCCGGACGTGCAGGGGGATATTTGGTTAATCACAGTAAATAAATCACACGAGTCTTTTGGTAAACCAAGGTGCTGGTGACCGGTTGCCGCTGCCGGTTGCATTCGGGTCCCCCACCCAGGCTGGTGGTCACTGTCCTTTTCCTCTGCACTGGTTTGTGTATGGTGGACTTCCTAGTCTGAAACTCAGGAGTCCGCTCCTGGCTGGATGTGGCCAAAGGAGCTGTGTCCGCAGACGCTGGCCCGTGGGATCTATGGGCCTTGTGTTACATCACCACCGGACTCCGCTCCAGCGACTTCTGCTCCGATCGCCAGGCGACGCCGTGTTCCTGCCGTGGATGGTTCTGGTGATGGGAGAGGAGTCAATGCCAGCGCCACCGGTGGGTGCAGGCTCCGATCATCCACTGGGCTGGGTTATCTTGGGATCTGCAGTACCACTGGCTGACTGTGGGTGGCGTGTGTCTTCCAGCTGAAGTTGCCAGCGTTCAGCTACAGCCAATGGGAAGACACCACACCCTTCTTAGTTCCCCTCTTGTCTGCTGACCTCTGCCAGAGATAGTTCTGATTTCCTGGCTCCTAGTCCACCCTATTCTGTTTTGTGATTCCTGTGTGCTGACATCTGTGTGTTTTCTGACTACCCTTCTACCTGCTGTTTTTGTACCTCGCTGCCCAATCCGGATTTGACCTCTGCTACGTTTTCTGATTACGTCCTTGCCTGCCGATTCTGTCCCTGTCCTGCTATTCCTGGTTTGACCCTGCCTAACGACTACTCTCATTGGACTGCAGCCTTCCACAGGGAGTGCTCTCCAGGGCCCTGTGTAATTCCAAATCCCTGTATAGGGATTAAAGGGTTTCAGGGTTCTGGGGGTCCTGCTAGGTGAGTGGCTTCCCTCTAGCCTGTCCATTACATCCCATCTGAGTCTTTTGATCCAGGCAGGCGTTACATTATCCCTGGCCCATCTAACAAGGAGAGAAAGGGAAAAAAAAATGGATTCTCTCCATGCTGTGCTAAACCAGGTGCACACCCTTTCTGGCCTTGTTCATGGACTTGCACAGCAAGTGCAGAATCTCAGGTCTGCTCAAGTTCAAGCTCCTGCAGCACCTACCCCATCATGTCCAGAGTCCCGTCGACTGCATGGGAGCAGATCACATTGTGGAGCCAAACATGGAGTGCCTGGATCTCAGAGGCAATCACTTCCAAGGCAGCAGCAGCACCAAGTGAGTGGGCCCCAGGATACCCACTCAGGTGCCCAGGTACTCCCTGCAGACCCTATGAGGTTAATGTTACCTGTCTCATTGTCTCACCAGGGAAAACCTTTACGTCTACAGGCCTTTGTTGATTGTGGCTCTGCAGCTAATTTCATAGACACTATTGTAGTGAAAGAGCTGGGTTTGACTTTGCTAAGATTGAATGCTCCCATTAGAATATCTGCAATTGAGGGGGGGGCGGAGCTAGACATGGCCGAGTGAGGACGCTTTTTGCTGGAGCTCCTCAAAACAATCCTCCATACCACCGGTATTTTATCTATAATGGGCAAATCTGCCCCAAAGAAGAAAAAGCCCAACACCTCAGGGCAACCCCCTGCATCCCAGGGCAAAATAGGGGCCTATCTCACCCGTGCTACGGAGCCTGGGACCCTGTCACAGCCGGGAAGGGAACTGCGGCCTGCAGGACTGGAAGGCAACGCCACCCCGGTGCTCGGAGGGGCGACGAGCCAGGAGTCCCAGGTGAGAAAGGAAACGGCAGAGGCCACCCACGACCCGGGAAGACCCCCCAAGGGAATCATGAAGGCGGCGGGAGCGGGTGGATCCCCCACAACGGCCGATGCGGTGCCGCCGGCGGCGCCATGCCAAGATGGCGGCCGCGACCAGGAGACGCTAGCAGGGCTGGAGGCCGGGCCGACCGCGAGCGCAGCTTCACTTACCTCGCCCGCCAAGACGCTACTGATGGAGCCAAGAAGCCCTGCCATCCTGCCTGTGGCTGACACCGATGGAGCCGGAGGAAGAGCGGCGTGCGAGGCGCACGTGTGCTCAGGCTCAGAAGATGAGTCACCGCTGCGAGCCCTAGCACAGAAGACACAGGCGCAGCAGGGAGAAACTGTACCGCAGGCACCAGCAGGCCCGTTCCCACACACAGACACAGTGATCGGAGGTGAGAGGAGAATGGGAGCAGGTGCTGGTGACCTGTTGTCCTGCAAGGTCCAGGTGCGGGGGCTCCAGGGAGAGTTGGGAAGTGGGGCCAGAGCCAGAGGGGGGAGCAGCGACAACAGCCTCTTCTTGGGAGCCACACGTCCCCCAGGAGGACCTGGAGATAGAGGAGGAACCCATGACCTGTGTGTAGCTGCCAATGAGTCCTGGGGGATACCCCAGAGGGAAATACCCCCTCCATCCCCGGATCGGTGGTCCACCGGATCCTCCTGGGCAGAGAGCCCACCTGCCGCAGGCAGGGACCTGGATGGGGGCCCATTGCTCCCCGTGACTGGGGGCCCCAGGGTGCGGGGGTCGCCACCAATTTGTCATACATCTCTGCCACAAGTTTGGGACAATATAAAGAACCCCCAAAACCCACAAACGCTAACTTATGGTCCAGCCTTGCAAGATTCTTTCTATACATACCCCACTATTCCTCACGCTACTACCTCAAGAGACGAGGACCGCCCGGCAACCCTGGCAGATCTGAGGGCATTGTTGCAAGCAATCCCCACCAAGAAAGACATCGCAGCACTAGCCAATCAAGTAGTGGCGGAGTGTAAGCAGGAATTTATCCAGCTGCGGCAGGATCTCTCATCACTTACTAACAGAGTTGACACCCTGGAGGAGCAACAATCAAACTCTCAGATGTCTATTCAATCTATTCAAGAGACTGTAGAAAACCAAGCCAAGCAATTATTTACCCTTCAACAACATGTGGACGACCTAGAAAACAGAAATAGACGTAACAATTTGCGAGTTAGAGGGCTCCCGGAATCTATTGCTGCCCCTGATATTCCCGCTGCTCTCCGTGTCATTTTTAACGACCTGCTGAAGAGACCACCGGGAGCTACCCTTGAACTTGATAGAGCCCACAGGGCTTTACGCCCACCAGATCCAAATGACTCCCGCCCGAGAGACATTGTATGCAGAGTTCATTTTTTCGCTATCAAAGAGGCCATTCTACAAGCAGCCAGGAGGAAGAAGAATCTGTCCTACAATGGCTATACCATCCGCATAATGCCTGACCTTTCACGACACACTCTAGCCCAACGTGCGACTCTTAAACCCCTTCTTGATGTCCTGAAGGAGAGGGGTCTACCGTTCCGGTGGGGATTCCCATTTTCCCTCTCGGTGCAGAAGGACTCCCGATGGATGGTCCTACGTTCCCCAGAAGACCTCCCGGCTTTTACTGACAGTCTGAATTTGCCTACAATCTCTATTGCAGCATGGCCAACCACCCTACTCCAGCCTTGGGTGCCCAGGGAACGATTGGTCTCTTCCAGACCTTCTCCCCCTTTCGAGTCCAACAGGGGGCTACCTCCAAGAGGAGAAAGGGGCCGCAGGGGTGGCCGTTTGCGGTAACCAATATGGAGGAAACTAATAGCTGGAAACCAATAGCTGGATACGTCCATATGACCTACTTTTTACAGTATTTTTGGTTACTGGACTTCCGCATGTTACATTCCAGTCGATTCATAGCCCATATTACACAAGCATTTGTCACTTCTACCGGTGCTTATGGTTATCTTTAATGTATTTGAGTTTATATGGAGCTTAGCTCGGTTATGTCTGACATCCTTTATCCCCAAATAGGTTGGGATCCCCTGTCCTGCCTAGATGAGGCGGATATGTTCCCTAGGAACGGTTGTTCAGATTTAGTCTGTTGTGATAGGCTTTTTTTGCCTGTTGTTCTTCTTGTCCTCTTCCTTCCTTACCTGTTACATTGTGTATCCCCTGAATCTTTTTTTCCCTCTAACTTCTGCGGCTGGGACGATCGTGCGCGACTCTCTTTCTTATATATTTCTAATATCTTATTTTTTTTATATAGATGGCAGACCTAACCATCGCTTCTTTCAACACCAGAGGCCTCAATGTCCCGGAGAAAAGGTCACAGATACTGTATCATCTTCATAAAAGGAAGGTGAGAATAGCGTGTCTCCAGGAGACACACTTCAAACAAGGGCATGCCCCTGCCCTTAAAAATAAATATTACCGGACGTGGGTGTCCTCGGACAACCCTGAATCCCGCTCTAAAGGGGTGGCGATAGCCATCCATAAATCCCTCCCACATCAGATCCTAAAGTGCACGACAGATAGTCTGGGAAGATACATAATCCTTTCGCTGAGGGTGGGGACCCATATCTTCACAATAATTAATGCATACGCCCCAAATCAAAGACAGGACACTTTTATTTCCCGTTTAATCGACGTCGCAATTCCCCTGATACAGGGCACGGTGATTTTGTGCGGTGACCTTAATGTCACCCTAGATCCTACCTTAGATAACTCAAAGGGGAAATCTAGCATTGCATACACTACCATTAAGCGTATTAAAAAAGCGTTATTGCGCATTCAATTGTTCGACACCTGGAGAATACAGCACCCATCGGATAGAGACTATAGTTTCTATTCCCACATCCAGGATTCCTATAGTCGTCTTGATTACATACTAATACAGCACAACGCGCTCCCCTGGGTCCGACACACAATAATGGATAACATATTGTGGTCAGATCATGCACCGGTTTATTGCACGATCGAGATCCCCTCTCTTTCGACCCCTAGGGGGTCATGGCGGCTGAATGAGTCGTTGCTACTGGATGAGCTTTGTGTTTCTGATGTCCAGACCTCTATTGTGGGGTTCATGGAAGACCACTCGGCGGATGACACAGCCCCCACTTATAAGTGGGAAGCATTGAAATGTGTCCTACGAGGTATTTTTATTAAGCATGGGTCCCGAATCAAGAAAGGGAAGGCCCAGGATATAGTAAAAGCCCTACATAGGGTCTCTGAACTAGAGCTCATCCACAAGCGAGCCTTATCGGCCACAAATTTACAAGCCCTCTTACAAGCCAGGTTCGAGGTTAAGAAATTGCTTGATTCCTCGTATCAACGTCTAATGCAGGTGGGAAGGGGGAGGTTTTATGAGTTTGGGGATAAACCCGGTAAACTGTTGGCAAACGCGCTGAGGGAGGAGAGAGCACATACCCTCATCCCCTGCATTAAGAATTCACGCGACGAACTTCTCTACGCCACCCCAGACATCTCAAACACATTTCACAAATATTATTCCAAGTTATATAATATACCTGCTGAACCCTCTGAGTCAGGGGATGGGTGTCCTTCAATGCCCTCACCTTTTAGATGTCTCGATAGTTCTGTGATCAATAACTTGGAGAGCCCGTTTCTACTGGAGGATTTATTGGCGGTGATTCGTGACACTCCTGGCAACAAAAGCCCTGGCCCTGACGGGCTCCCTGCTAAATTCTATAAATCCTTTGCAGAACAATTAGCGCCCTTAATGCTCCTTTCCTTTAACTCAATCTCGGAATCTGTCCCCTTTCCGCCCCAGTCCACCACGGCTCATATTTCACTGCTCCGTAAAGCCGGTAAAGACCCCATGGCGTGTAGTAGCTTTAGACCGATATCGCTCCTTAATGTAGATTTAAAAATCTATGCCAAGCTTTTGGCAAATAGACTCGGCCCCCTACTCCCTGATCTGATCCACCTGGAGCAGGTCGGGTTTGTCCCTGGAAGAGAGGCAAGGGACAACACCATAAAAACTCTGGATTTAATTCATCACGCACACACTAAAAAACTCCCCTTGATGTTGCTGTCTTTGGATGCTGAGAAGGCTTTCGACAGAGTCTCCTGGCAGTCACTTTCTCAGACCCTAGAACATATAGGCCTGGGACCGGTTTTTTCGTCTAAAATTATGTCTTTATATAATTCTCCGACTGCCCACCTTAAGATTAATGGCACTCTGTCGAGACCCTTCTCCATTCGAAACGGGACACGGCAGGGATGTCCCCTGTCACCGCTACTATATGTTCTAGTTATGGAGCATTTGTTGTCGGCCATCCGGGCGGACCCGGACATACAGGGCATCAAGATCGCCGGCCGGGAGCATAAGTGCGCTGCCTTCGCTGACGATCTTCTCTTATACCTGTGTAACCCCACTACATCCCTCCCGTCTTTAATGAAGGTGTTGGACCGTTTTAGCAAATGGTCCAATTTTAAAATCAATTTTGATAAATCAGAGGCCCTAAATATATCCTTACCCCAATCAACTGTGAATGTTATAAAGCCAAACTTTCCTTTCAGATGGCCACCTCATGGTAGTATTGGATATTTAGGCATCAAAATCCCCTCTGACTTGTCTAAACTCTTTCAACTAAACTACCAAAGTTTCCTGGCACGGCTCGAGGGGGATTTCGCTCTGTGGCATAGGGGCACCCTCTCATGGTTTGGCAGGATTAGTGCACTTAGAATGACGGCTCTGCCAAGACTGTTATATTTGATACAGACGGTCCCGGTCTATGTTCCGGCGACCTACTGGGCCAGGATGCAACGCTTACTCGGTCGCTTTGTCTGGTCGGGAAAGCGTGCCCGTATAGGGGGTGGCATCCTGACTAGGACTAAGGGTGCGGGGGGAACAGGATTACCCGACTGCAGAAGGTACTACCTGGCAGCCGCCCACGCCAGGGTCCTTGACTTTTTGCATAACTCCGGTTCGAAGCTTTGGGTTAGCCTGGCACAGAGTCTGTGCCCCTTATCATTACTGACGTTGCCATGGACCTGGCCGTCCCTCACCAAGCATAAGATTGAGATGTCATATAGTACTAAACAAACATTGAAAACGGTCCACTCTGTGTCATTACACAGTCTCCTGATCCGGCCTAGAGGGCCCCTTATGCCACTGACCGATAACCCGGAGTTTTTGCCGGGAGCATCATCAAACAATTTTCTGGGCAGCACGAAACTGAATCCTTTGAGACTAAATCGGGTGGCCCCAAGGGGGTCCCTCCTCCCACTACGAGAGTTGACAGAGAGCCTTAATTTCAAACTGCGATTCCATTTCGAATATGCCCAACTCAAACACTTCTTGACCTCACAAGATACTGTCGTAGCTCATCCATTACCCCAAACGCCCTTTGATGACCTGTGCATTGGCCCCTCTGTTACGCGCCATGCAATTTCAAAAGTGTATAGGATTATGACGAATGCAGCAGAGGCGTCACCTCCTCGCTTTTGTAAAGCATGGGAGTCAGAGCTTAATCAAATGATCTCCGAGAGTCAATGGAAGCGTTGTTTCCGCCTGACCCACAGGTCCGTGGTTGCCACCAGGATGCAAGAAACCAGCTATAAAATACTCTCCAGGTGGTACAGGGTGCCGGCGACCCTCCATGCATGGTGCCCCGAAATACCTGACACTTGTTGGCGATGTGGAGCCCAAGGTGGCACCATGTCCCACATCTGGTGGCATTGCTCGGGCCTGTCGGCCTTTTGGAACAAAGTACTGGCAGCTATACGAGAGGCCACGGGGATCGTAGTCCCCAGCCGCCCGGATGCAGTTTTATTGTATATTTGTAATATAGCGGAAAAGGTTTTTAAGAAATCTATCTTGGGTCACCTCCTTCAGGCCGCTAAGATAGTGATTCCTCGGCGTTGGAAAGACTCTAACCCTCCGACGTTCGACGAATGGGTAACTGAGGTAAATGTGATCCACCGCATGGAAAGGGTGATGGCCCAGTCACGTGGGCAAACAGTTGAGACAGCCACCAAGTGGTTCCAGTGGGAAACTTTCCTATCTAGTAAAAAATTTCTGGACCTGATCTAACCTCCGAATCGGGGACACTCTGGTTTCTTACTTGTCGATCAGCTTATGTCACACTTTCAACAAATCTTAGTTCTATAAGCATGGTATCAGTCCCGGTCGCCTCACCCTACTCTCATTCTCCTTTTTGTCTCTTCTTCTCCTTTTCTGACCTAATCCTTCTTCTCTGGATCCTATGCCTTTACCTCCTTTTGTTGTTTTACCATTATTTAAGGTCTTAAATGATTATCTTTGTACCATTTTTACTATCCATGGATTATTCCCAAACCCATGAAGGCTTGGTGTTGTATTGACTATTGATTTGCATCATTGATATAACATGGATAAGTGTCTTAATTTTGTATTCCTTTGAAAATCAATAAAATTTTAAATTGGAAAAAAGAATATCTGCAATTGATAGTACACCTCTGAGCCAGGGTGTGGCTAATTTTGTAACTCCAGAGATCTCCATGCTTGTTGGGGCTCTGTATGTAGAATCTGTGTCATTTTTTGTTCTTGAGAATCTGATGTCAGCAGTTGTATTGGGCATGCCATGGCTGCGCAAATATAACCCAGTCATAGACTGGCACCAGGGTGAGATTGTACGCTGGAGCCCTGAGTGTCAGGAGACATGTACAGTATATCTTTATCTGTGAACCTGACTAGAGCTGAACCTGTCCTCATACTTCATGCATTCAGGGAATTTGCTGATGTGTTTTCTGCATCTGCATCTGAAAAATGACCTCCACACAGAGATTATGACTGCCCCATAGATTTGGTCCCCAATTCCCGACTCCCCAAGGGTAAAATATATAATCTTTTTGGTCCGGAGCGTCAGGCCATGAAAGGTCACCAGTCGGAGCTGGATTCTTTTTCG
Organism: Anomaloglossus baeobatrachus; assembly: GCF_048569485.1. Taxonomy (NCBI): domain Eukaryota; kingdom Metazoa; phylum Chordata; class Amphibia; order Anura; family Aromobatidae; genus Anomaloglossus; species Anomaloglossus baeobatrachus. The sequence goes on along the minus strand of NC_134353.1, from coordinate 821,114 downwards.
TTGATAAAAAAGATGGTGGCCTCAGACCTTGTATTAACTACTGTGAACTTAATGCTATTACTGTAAAGAATCAGTACCCTCTGCCACTCATCCCCGATCTGTTTAACCAGCTCATAGGAGCCCGGTGGTTCACTAAGCTGGATCTCAGGGGAGCATATAACCTAATCCGGAACAGAGAAGGAGATGAGTGGAAACTGGCATTTAACACTCCAGAGGGACACTATGAGTACTTGGTAATGCCTTTTGGGTTAAGTAATGCGTCGGCTGTCTTTCAGAACTTGGTTAATGACATTTTCAGAGATATTTGTGGTCAATATGTGGTGGTCTATCTGGATGACATCCTGATTTATTCTCCTGATGCTACGTCACATGTCCAACATGTCCGCACTGTACTCCAGAGACTCAGGGAGAACTCCCTATTTGCTAAATATGAGAAATGTGTTTTTTTTTGAGGCAGAGGTTAATTACCAGGTTTATATATTGTTTGCAGAAGCTTACGCATGGATCCCTCTAAGCTACAGCCGATTAAGGAGTGCGTGAAACCCAAGTCTCTGAAAGCCTTGCAGCGTTTCCTTGGGTTTGCTAATTATCATCGCAAATTTATTAGAGATTTTTCCAAAATTGCCAAACCCCTCACCGATTTTACAAAAAAGGGGGCTGATGTGGTTAATTGGAAGCCAGAGGCGATCCATGCCTTCTCTACATTAAAAGAATGTTTTTCCTCAGACCCGATTCTGGTTCAGCCTGACCTTATGCATCCGTTTATTGTAGAAGTCGATGCAGCCAAGGTTGGAGTGGGAGCGGTGCTATCACAAGGTACTCCGTCTCTCACTCAGCTTCGTCCTTGTGCCTTCTTTTCCCGCAAGTTTTCTCCCACAGAGAGAAATTATGACATTGGTAATCGTGAACTGTTGGCAATTAAATGGGCCTTCGAGGAATGGCGCCACTTCCTCAAAGGCGCCAAATATAAGGTCACAGTCATCACTGACCATAAGAACCTCACTTATCTGGAATCTGCTAAGAGACTCAATCCTAGGCGAGCTAGGTGGGCATTGTTCTTCTCCAAATTTGATTTTGTGGTAACATTCCGGCCCAGTACCAAGAACACAAGAGCTGATGCACTTTCCCGTAGCTTCTGTCCCTCTCAGTCTGAAAACTCTGAACCAGTTCATATTTTAGCTAAAGGCATTATTATGTCATCTGTTTCCTTAGATTTGATAGAAGAGGTCCAGAATACCCAAGACCAAGCTCCTGAAACCACTCCTGTCCATAAACTGTTTGTCACCCCCTCACTTCGCCTACAGGTACTCCAGGAATCCCACAATTCTGTGCTTGCAGGTCACCCTGGTATAGGCAATACCCTCCGACTAGTAACCAGGAATTTTTGGTGGCCAACCGTAGCGAAAGATTGTAAGGAATATGTACTGGCTTGTGAAACTTGTGCGCGAGCCAAGCCACCCCGTACCCGCCCTGCCGGATTTCTCCAGTCCCTACCTACTCCAGTAAGCCCTTGGACGCATCTCTCCATGGACTTCATCACTGACCCTCCACCCTCAGAAGGGAAGACTTGTATCTGGGTAGTAGTGGATAGATTCAGCAAACAGTGTCATTTTGTTCCTCTGAAACTCTTAGCAAGTTGTTTATTAGGCATATTGTGCGGTTTCACGGGGTTCCGGAAAATATTGTTTCTGACCGAGGAACACAGTTCGTCTCGAAGTTCTGGAGGCCGTTTTGTAAAAAGATCAATATAGAGTTATCTTTTTCATCTGCCTACCACCTAGAGACCAATGGTCAGACCGAATGTTCCAATCAAACCCTTGAACAATATCTCCGGTGTTCTGTGTCTGACCGTCAGTCTGACTGGGTTTAATATCTGCCGCTAGCTGAGTTCGCCATCAATAATAAGTATCGGGAATCCATCCAGACTACCCCCTTTTTCTGCAATGTAGGACTGCATCCACGTTTTGGTTCTTTTTCTTCCGCTGTGGTGGATACTACTGAGGCTGAAACAACTGAGGACAAACTGAAGGCTATCTGGTCTGAGGTGAAGGAGAACTTGAAGGCAAAGGTTGGTCAAGCCTCCTCTGCTAATAAGAGACGTTCCAAGGGCCCTAGCCTTGAAGTTGGGGACAAGGTATGGTTATCAACACGGAATATTGAACTCAAGGCCCCTTCTGCTAAGCTGGGTCCCAGATTTATTGTACCTTACGAGATAATCGAGGTAATTAATCCCACAGCTTTCTGCCTGCAACTCCCCCCATCCTTTAAGATATCGAATGTGTTCCATAAGTCCCTCCTCAAGTTATATCGTGTCCCCATTCACCCAGGCAGTGACCCCCCTCCTCCTGTTTTGGTTGAAGGTAATTTGGAATATGAGGTACAGAGAATACTTGATTCCCGAATTGTCAGAGGGGCGGTACAGTATTTGGTGCATTGGAGGGGTTACGGCCCTGAGGAGAGGCCATGGGTCTCTGTGAGCGATATTCATGCTAAGGGTCTGGTCCGGTGGCTTCACCTCCAATTTCCTGGCAAGCCGGGTTTTGAGGGTCCAGAGGCTCCTCGTGGAGGGGGGGGGGTACTGTTACGTCCCCACCGGAGTCCGCTCCAGTGACTTCTGCTCCGATCGCCAGGCGATGCCGTGTTTCTGCCGTGGATGGTGCTGGTGATGGGAGAGGAGTCGATGCCAGCGGCACCGGTGGGCACAGGCTCTGATCATCCACTGGGCTGGGTCATTTTGGGATCTGCAGTACCACTGGCTGACTGGGGGTGGCGTGTCTTCCAGCTGAAGTTGCCAGTGTTCAGCTACAGCCAATGGGAAGACACCACACCCTTCTTAGTTCCCCTCTTGTCTGCTGACCTCTGCCAGAGATAGTTCTGATTTCCTGGCTCCTGGTCTGCCCTATTCTGTTTTGTGATTCCTGTGTGCTGACATCTGTGTGTTTTCTGTCTAGCCTTCTGCCTGTTGTTTGTGTACCTCGCTGTCCGATCCGGATTTGACCTCTGCTATGTTTTCTGATTATGTCCTTGCCTGACGATTCTGTCCCTGTTCTTATATTCCTGGTTTGACCCTGCCTGATGACTACTCTCATTGGACTGCAGCCTTCCACAGGTAGTGATCTCAAGGGCCCTGTGTAATTCCAAATCCCTGTATAGGGGTTAAAGGGTTTCAGGGTTCTGGGGGTCCTGCTTGGTAAGTGGCTTCCCTCTAGCCTGTCCATTACATCCCATCTGAGTCTGAGTCAGCAGGAGACGGGAAGATGGCTCGGCAGAACTGAGGTGGACCGGGACAGGGTTGTAGCCCGCCAGTACCGACACGGGGAACCGACCCGGAAACCGTAGCACAGAGGGGGTACTCTGGCCCTGAAGCCAGGACCGGAAACCAGCGACTTGGTTAACTGATTGAGGCCAGGACTAGAGGTCCTGTCCCACCCAAAGTCCCTCATAGAAGACAACAGCCCACCGATAGGGATAGGAGGTCACCTCCAAGGCCCATAGATCCCACGGGCCAGCATCTGCGGGCACGGCTCCTTTGGCCACATCCAGTCGGGAGCGGACTCCTGAGTTTCAGACTAGGAAATCAACCATACACAAACCAGTGCAGAGGAAAAGGACAGTGACCACCAGCCTGGGTGGGGGACCCGAATGCAACTGGCCGCGGCGGCCAACCACCAGCACCTTGGTTTACCAAAAGACTCCTGTGGTTCATTTACTGTGAGTAACCAAATATCCCCCTGCACGTCCGGGTGCACTGGCCCTTGCCATCGCTACATCCTGCACAAAGACACTGGGTCCCGGGGCAACCATCCCTACCCATGGAGGGGTTAACATCCAGCTGCCATTACATCTCCCCCGGGTGCCCCATAACAGCAACGGTGGTGTCCCACCTCACCACACACCGTGGGCGGCATCACGAACTTAATATGGCCTAGCTCGTACATCTATGTCCCCCCTTTTATTCGGCGTGTCTGCGAGACCCCGGGTTCGGAGACCCTCGAGCCACCTCCCTTAGAAGGTCCAGATCCGAGCAGTGGTGGCTGCTGGCACGGGGGCGGCACACTAACGTCTGTTAGGGCTCTGTACCCCGTCGGTGCCCGGTCCAGTGAGTACTTCGCCGTACTCTCCCTGGCAACCGTACTCCTTTCACTCAGTATGTCACTTCACACTTTCCCGTCAGTACAGCAACTTCTGACTGACTGTCTGACTTTTACCATTCTGACAAGATGTCCATCGTCCGTCCACTCCACTAACTAGTCCCTCCTCCTCCCAGGTTTCTAACTAGTGGATTGGATGCGCCCCAACCAATAGGTGGCCATCCATCAGGTCCATGTCAAGTCTGTTATCAAGTCTGGGGAAAAGAGCGTGGATTTGTTTGTGTGTTGTGGTGGTTACCGGCACTGAACTTCCAGGAATCTGGGATTGGATATAGCACCTGACACTCAGGGGCGCCAAAAGAGGCATTTCTGGAAAATAGGTGTTCTAGCCCATTAATGCTCGCTCCGTAATCATGCTCACAAGGGACTGTGCAGTGTGTACAGGCCCCCAGGAGCAGGAGGCAGGAGAACCCCACGTGAGGAACTGCGGGAAGGTGAAGCAATGTGCTGTCTGGCCACAGCGATGAGTGAGGCGGCGTCCCTGCTAGGGAGAGACAGAGGAGTGCAGGGATGCCGGTGCTACAGTAACCCCCCTTATGAAAACACTTCACCAAGCCTGATGTAAATTTCTTCTCCAGGATGATGTTCTTGAAGGTGATGAGTGAAGAAATGGCTGCTGGTATGGAATGGCAGACAAAACCAGTTTCCAGTGCAGTCATTGCAGTGGATTGAGGGACAAATTGGGATTTTTTTCTCCTTTCGTTGAAGTCAACCATAGAGTTATAAGCAGGAAGCAGAAAAGGATGGCTTAGTCATACCTTAAAAGACAAGGACGAATGAGCACTGACCAGGCACCTTTGTGTGAATTGTGTGAGTATGGAGTCAAGGCAGACCCAGAAGAAGCGGGTAAGACAGGTTTGAAAGCACCAGGAAGGAGATCTTCTCAGAACGCGAAGTTTCCACTCATAGTTCCACTGATTCCGAAACAACAAAGTGCAGGGGTTCAGACAAGAGTACTCCATCAACAGATAACACTGACAAGGGACTCTGAAGGCATCAGATGGGGATCTAGTACCAATCTAGCACATCCTGTGAAATGAAGTTCCCAGTAGAGTCGGAAGCAAGGTGAACCATCTCAAAGAACTCAATTCCTCCTTACAATACAGAGACGGACAGGGCCAATGAAGAAGAGAGACTGTTTTCACTATGGCTAGCCCTACGTATTGGCCAAAGGTAAAAGAGTCTCAGCCTCAGAGTACAAGTATGGCTGAAGTGTTCGGCTACTCCATAGTAGAAACACAGACCCATGGCTTGGCGATGTTGCCGTCGTTGCTCAGACATCTTGATACAATCAACCTGCATGGGTTAAGGAGCTGGAGCAGGAACTGGATGTGAAGACACAATGTCTGTCAGGGGTTAATGTTCTTAATTTGGCAAAATATGGGTCCCTGTGGTGTGTTAACTAGTGTTTGTTAAGTCATTGTTTTCTGCCGGACTCATTGGAGCCGTCTATTGTCTGAGGATGTGTATTGCTAAGAAAAATGTACAGTAAATCCCCTCAGCCTCTCTGTCTACCTCACTCAGAGGAGAATTATACATTAGAATTAACTATGCGGTTTGCAATGCCATCCAATAAGAGCACAGCCGCATTCCACCAATCCTGTATGACCACCATTCCCTGGGATGAGTGCCCAGAGAGATCTCAAAAGGGACTATTTGAGTCACCAGGTTGTTCTTTGCTAAAGGCCTTCCATATAGGGATTTTGGTCTTGGTTGGAAGTCCTTTACCCAGCGTAGGCACTTCGGCGCCGGTTAGGGGATTAGAAACTGGATTATATTGTTCCGGAGTACAGCCAAAGATTCTAGGATACGGCTTGAAGAGACCCAGGTTAGAATGATTCGGTTACCTGGCTACAGACTTGGCTGTGCTCGTGAAGCTTCCTACGCTTGTCACTATCCTATTCTCGGTAGGTGCCTGCCAAAAGCAGGGTGTTGGGGTATGTGGTCCTGGAAGCTCCAAAGACACAAATATTCTAATCCCTGGTGAGCCAGCAGAAGGGTGAGACTCTGTTGCCTGTTACATCATGTGTTTTACATGGTTTTGCGTTATATGCCTTTGACTGTTGGGGTCCAGAAAACCACCACTAGAACTACTCTCATAAAAATATTTTATTAATAAATATTAAAAAAAAGAAGAACATATGTAGTGTTCTTATCTTACAATTTCGTACATCAAATAGACATATATATACAAGTGCAAGTGTAAACCATGGTTAACCCACGCCTGAGCACGGTTATAGACAGTGGTTTATAGAGAGGGAGACAGATGCTGGTACGTCGCTGTCCGACTGGCAGTTGTTTAATGTATACTGTTACTACCTCCTTGTTTGTAGATGTATATGTTGATTATACTCCACTAAACAGGTATCTAGCTCTCACTGTCCTTGTCAGCCTCCAGCAGGGATAACCACCACCAGAAAAGTGATAAAAGTGCAAACAGATGAACCATAGACAAACAAACAGTGGCAATGCGTTAGCTGTCCAGGGTTCTCATATTAGGCATAAATTCCCTAATTAGGATTGCTGGATAATATTAGGTAGGAGCCTGGAGATCCACTAGGCTTATGGATCCCCCTGCTCTCCTGACGCGTTTCACCCCCCCTAACGCAGTAAAAAGGGGATCATCAGAGGATTTTTAGTGAGTCACTTCTCAAGAAAGGACACCTAGAAAGATGAACGAAAAAATATTGTAAGTATATAGATAATTAAACGACTGTATAGTTTTAGGCACATATAGCTATATAGGTACACTTACAAGGGACCAGTCCTCTTAATTGGAGTGCTAATAGGTGTTCCCTCTTAGTATGTAGTTACATGAACGGACCATTCAAATGTCCAAGATAAGGATGAAGCTTATTCAGTAGTTGGTCCCTGTAGAAATGTGTAGGAAAAGTGGGTGGGTAATACCATATTATTCGTGTACTCAGGCAAAATTTCTCATACACATAAAGTCTGGGTTTCTACCTGTATATATAGGGATGTAGCGGTATACACCCTTTTAGTCAATATATAGGCCGTTTTTTATCCACTATAATTCTCCAGTAGACGTATGGTCCTATGCTTATAATAGGTTGTATATTCGTCCCTCCTGTAGGGATAATAAGATATATGATTATACATGTCCTCCGTTTAGGGTATACTGTAGAGCGACACACATTTTATGTTTTTTATATTTTTTATATTCTATTACCTCTTGAAGGGACCAGAGTGGATTTCTCAACCTTCAAATTACTCCGGGAATTGAATATATATAGGTGACCTCTTTTCAGGCAAAAGTATTGGATATGACAGACAATATGTCCTGTAAAGGAATAGCATAATTGATTTACCACCTTTATTGTAGACCATACATGTGTATGACTTACTGGTACTCAGGGGTATACCTGTAAGGGCTATCAGCGGTGTGTAGGTAAAATCACACCCTACCACAGGGATATAAAATGAGTCACTTCCTGCATTTCCTGCAAAAAAACAACATAACGGATACTTGTAGTTCTGGTTTCACTATCGGTCCAAATTATGCATATTAGTACCATTGTCCCGTCTTATGTGTCCATATATATGACAGATATATTGTAGTCACTGTCACAAAAGCAATAGTTTACCCCTCCTCTCTCGTATTGGCATGATCATGGCCAATTGCAGCTACACCTTGTGAGAGAGGTCCCAAAATATTCTTACGTATATATGTCTATAAATATATAAATATATAAGAGGTCAATTTACCTTGCCCTTAGGGGGGAAGTTTCCTATAGTATAGTGTTCCCATGCATTCCCATACCATTGAATCACAGAGGTGTATATCTTCTGTGAGACTGCACGTAAATATATCCAGTGCCACAAAAGCTATTTTGTACATGCTAGGTGTATGGTTACTAATTAAAGGGGCCACTGTCTGCAGCAAAAGGGTATCAGTGTACTAAGATAAACCCCCCTATGATGACTGATTAGAAAGCATACCTTGGTCCTGGAGCTCTACCAGTAAGGACTGTGAGTCCCGAGTGAAAAACACTCTCACACACTGGGAGCTCACACTTGATCCCTGCCGTCTCGGTCTGAGCCTGCTGTCTGGACTGCTGACCTGCGCGCTCTGCGTGCCTTATATTGATGGAGATCCGGAGGCAAGTTTGCTCCGTCCGAAAACCGGAAGTAGCGCGTGGCCGGAAGTGATGTAACGGCATTTTCACGTTCCCATGTCACAGGCTAGATCATGTGATCCATACTGGGCGGGGTTTAGGGAAACAACTTCCTCTAGTAATATCTGTAGTGTGGAACGCATATGCGTTCCACAGGCACAGCAGTGTTGGAAATATAGCGATATTACTGTAGAACTTACGTACAATAAGCAATGCGTAGCGCTGCCTATAGCAGTAAAATTCCCATAGAAGATGTATATAACTATAGATATACAATTAGTGTTTTGCTTATATCCCAGAACAGATCACATGATCCGTGCTAAATAAATGCAATTGATGTGTCATACTTGTTGGTATGCTAGGCATATATACAGGGCTTGTAGGGGGGGGGGGAACTTATAATATATGTATGTGTTAATGCTATCTATATTGGGGGCATACATATGATGTCATTCTTGGTGGTATGACATACACATAGACAGAGGGGGGCTTGTACTGTAAGTGGTGTTATAAACACCCATATTAGGAGCATCATGGTGCTTGCCATATCCCGGGCATTCATTCCTATATATGTATTAAAGGAGGCACCAGTTTCGTGGTGCTAATAACTCTCTTGAAGGATTTCTATGCACTGTCCTCTATAAATCCTCCTGAGGGAAAAAAGGGTGGAAAGAGCATATAGGTATATATATACCCATTGCTGAAAAAGGGGTACATTCTTGCCACTAATTCAAAACAGAGTTATAATTTCTACATTCCAACATATAAGCGTAGATCCAACTACATATATGTGCTATTCCACTAGTGCAGTCTCAGAAAAAGGTATATATTAAACATGGTAAAAATGACCATGTGCGGGGCATATAGTATATGCATAAACCTTATGCCTATCAGTATCAATCTAAACAACCCTAAGAATGGGGGAGGGGGGGGGGGGCGGGGGGATGTTAGTAGGTATCGTTATGGGCCCGGGACGAAAAAGGGCTGGACAAGAAGCTAAATAAAGCTATGAAAGCTTATGATCTCATTGAGACCATCAGGGGAGACCGAATCCAGGAGGAAGGTCCATCTCGCCTCCCGCTGCAGTATTTTCCTATCCCAGTCTCCCTTCCTGGAAGGTTTAGGTATAACCTCTATTGCCTGGAAAGAGATACTTTTTAAATCCCCTCCATGGGTATTGTTGACATGTCTGGCTATCGCTGTATCCCTTTTGTGCCGGATATCTCCTACGTGTTCTCCAATCCTGGTTCGTAATTGTCTTTTGGTCTTTCCCACATATCCCATGGGGCAAGTGCAGGTACACAGATAGACCAATCCTTCAGTTTTGCAGTTTGCAAAGTCTCTAAGTCTGAATGTTCTGTTGGTTTTGTGGTTCAAGAAGGTTTTTGACTGATTAATATAGGGGCAGTAGGTACACTTCCCACATCTAAATGTACCTACTGGTCTTCTTTCCAGCCAGGTACCTGTGCCTTTTGGTATGGGAATGCATGGGAATACTATACTATAGGAAACTTCCCCCCTAAGGGCAAGGTAAATTGACCTCTTATATATTTATATATTTATAGACATATATACGTAAGAATATTTTGGGACCTCTCTCACAAGGTGTAGCTGCAATTGGCCATGATCATGCCAATACGAGAGAGGAGGGGTAAACTATTGCTTTTGTGACAGTGACTACAATATATCTGTCATATATATGGACACATAAGACGGGACAATGGTACTAATATGCATAATTTGGACCGATAGTGAAACCAGAACTACAAGTATCCGTTATGTTGTTTTTTTGCAGGAAATGCAGGAAGTGACTCATTTTATATCCCTGTGGTAGGGTGTGATTTTACCTACACACCGCTGATAGCCCTTACAGGTATACCCCTGAGTACCAGTAAGTCATACACATGTATGGTCTACAATAAAGGTGGTAAATCAATTATGCTATTCCTTTACAGGACATATTGTCTGTCATATCCAATACTTTTGCCTGAAAAGAGGTCACCTATATATATTCAATTCCCGGAGTAATTTGAAGGTTGAGAAATCCACTCTGGTCCCTTCAAGAGGTAATAGAATATAAAAAATATAAAAAACATAAAATGTGTGTCGCTCTACAGTATACCCTAAACGGAGGACATGTATAATCATATATCTTATTATCCCTACAGGAGGGACGAATATACAACCTATTATAAGCATAGGACCATACGTCTACTGGAGAATTATAGTGGATAAAAAACGGCCTATATATTGACTAAAAGGGTGTATACCGCTACATCCCTATATATACAGGTAGAAACCCAGACTTTATGTGTATGAGAAATTTTGCCTGAGTACACGAATAATATGGTATTACCCGCCCACTTTTCCTACACATTTCTACAGGGACCAACTACTGAATAAGCTTCATCCTTATCTTGGACATTTGAATGGTCCGTTCATGTAACTACATACTAAGAGGGAACACCTATTAGCACTCCAATTAAGAGGACTGGTCCCTTGTAAGTGTACCTATATAGCTATATGTGCCTAAAACTATACAGTCGTTTAATTATCTATATACTTACAATATTTTTTCGTTCATCTTTCTAGGTGTCCTTTCTTGAGAAGTGACTCACTAAAAATCCTCTGATGATCCCCTTTTTACTGCGTTAGGGGGGGTGAAACGCGTCAGGAGAGCAGGGGGATCCATAAGCCTAGTGGATCTCCAGGCTCCTACCTAATATTATCCAGCAATCCTAATTAGGGAATTTATGCCTAATATGAGAACCCTGGACAGCTAACGCATTGCCACTGTTTGTTTGTCTATGGTTCATCTGTTTGCACTTTTATCACTTTTCTGGTGGTGGTTATCCCTGCTGGAGGCTGACAAGGACAGTGAGAGCTAGATACCTGTTTAGTGGAGTATAATCAACATATACATCTACAAACAAGGAGGTAGTAACAGTATACATTAAACAACTGCCAGTCGGACAGCGACGTACTAGCATCTGTCTCCCTCTCTATAAACCACTGTCTATAACCGTGCTCAGGCGTGGGTTAACCATGGTTTACACTTGCACTTGTATATATATGTCTATTTGATGTACGAAATTGTAAGATAAGAACACTACATATGTTCTTCTTTTTTTTAATATTTATTAATAAAATATTTTTATGAGAGTAGTTCTAGTGGTGGTTTTCTGGTAATAACTACCTCTACATTACCTTTTTGGTTACTGTTGGGGTCCAATAAAGTCTAATTATTGTGGTTCCCGCACCCTGTGTTGTCTGAGTAGTGTTCTGCCCACAGGTACAGAGTTCGGGCGTTCAGTTGGGATGCGCCCTGATTCATGCTGTCTTTCTAAAGGTGGCCGGGCCAGTGGACGAGAGCATGCACTGACCCCCGTGTCTCCACAATGACCCCACTAAGCTACTGACCCTCCACTGTAGGTGAAGATCAACCCACTAATCCACCCATCCTCCATGGTACGAGAAATGACCCCACTAAGTCACCAGCCCTCCATTGTACAAGAGATTACCCCACTAAGCCTTCACTATTTGAATGTAGGAAGAATAGTGTTCTGCCCATGGGTAAGTAGTTCGGACGTTCAGTTGGGATGAGCCCTGGTCCATGCAGTCTTTCTAAACTCGGTCAGGCCAGCAGATGAGAGCACCCACTTACTTCCGTGTCTCCACAATTGGTGGCAGCAGTGGGATACAACTCAACCTGGGCTATCCAGGGGACCTGCAGGGGACTGGTGTTCATGGACACCGTCCAGGGGCTCAACAACTAGGGAGGCATATAGACATACCCAACAGGTCACAGCTGAGGCATACAGGTGTTGGACATCGCCATGTCCAACCCTACCAGCTCAGCCTTGGAACGAGGACCGAAGTGGATATACAGCCGCCACAAAAAACTGCAACTACAGGAGGCATGTCAGTTACAATGGATCAAATTCAGTGACCCTGACACCTGGTTGGATCTGATCCAGAAATTGGTCCATGGGCATGGCCAGAATGATGCAGAGGATGGTGACAACCCCGCCGATATGAACCCAGTGGATGAAAAATGTGGGCCACATCATGGAACCAGTGACAGTCTGGAAATAAATTGGTCCCAAGCTGCTCAAATTAAGGATCACTTGGGCCTCAGGACTCCCTGGACTATGGAATTATTAAGAACACTCTGTTGGCCCTTTTTACCATAACCCCCAAGAGATATCACACCAAGTTCTGGACTTTGTCATGCCAGAGTGTCTTCTATGTGGAATTTGGCAGTCAACTCCGACGACACTGTAACTGCTGGTTCAATGGTTGGGCTGCCACTGTGCTGTTGCCCTCCAGGACGTGATGGTGCTTGAACAACTTATGGAGAAGATGGACCCGGAAATATGAGAATGGATAGCTGACCGGCCCTGTTATTCTTTGAAATGACCTAGGACAAGGACTATCCAGCCAGTTTGTCACCGCCACCATCCGCAGCCAAGCCAAGCATCACCCTATGGAGATTCTTCTACTAACCCATTCAAAGATAACCCACCTCCTCAATAGTCATCATCCTCCTCTGAGCCGATAATAGTGAGTAAATCTAACCACACTGTAGCCCTTGACTGGGGGGAGTTAGATTGTAAGAAATTTAGGAAAGCCCAACTCACGGAGCCCAACTTAGAACTTATCCGCAGTGGGCTACCCAACCTGGGGGAAGAAATCATAGGGAGATATAAGGTATGTAGATGGGAGAAAGGACTCTTACATTGTGAAAAACCCGCATCATGCCCATAGAAACCCTGGACCTGTGTACATCAGGTTGTGGTACCCCAGCAGTACAGATCCCAACTCTTGCACATGGCTCATGATGTTCCTGCAGTTGGACACATGAGGGTCAGAAAGACCTGGACCTGCCTGCTGCATAGTTTCTTTTGACAAAGGATCACTCAAGAAGTGCAAAAATACAGAGCCTCTTGTCCAGTGTGTCAACATATGGGGGGAGCCCCATATCGTGCCCTGCTCTAAGTGAACAAAGGAATGATCCAGCTTCACATTTCCATAAAAACACAGTTTTAATGAAAAAGTTGCTGGGATTCTGTGTCGCCCAGGAATAGGGGTACTCAGAACCGGGCCAATGGGGTCGCTTCTAGAGATATCACGGTGGCGTGACCCGGTCTGTGATCCCAGGCTCCAAAACAAAGAAGAAGGGGAATATGTACAGGGGAGATTGTCTGTGACGCCACCCGTGGGTTGCGGTGATGAGATGGTGGCACCGCCACTGCCTCTGGGGACCGTTCCCGGGATTGATGGTGTGGGGCAGCAAGTTGGAATCCCCTCCACGGGTAGGGGAGTTGTAGTCCCAGGGCCCAATTGGGAGTTGTGGTGGTGGCAGGGCTTGCAGGGATCAGCACACTCACAGTTCGGTTGTCCTGGTGTTGGATGAGGCTGCTTTCATGTGTAGGAAACACAGAGTCTGTTTTGTCAACCAATTTGCCAAATGGCCGGTCACCTTTGGTGGGTGTCTTCAGGTCCCACACCCAGATGTACAGCCAGGGCCCTTCCTTCCATACTCTGTCTCTTTCTTGTCTGGACTAGTCCGTTTGAACAGCCTCTGGATCGGATCTCTTTCCCAGCACCGGCGGGCTACAACCCTGTCCCGGTCGCCTCAGGATCCCCGCGACCGGATCTCCGTCACCTGTGGCCCTAACAGCCACCTAGTCCGGTAGTCCAGGGCCCCAACCCCGGCTACCACCTTTTCCCGGGGAGCTCCAAGCTTCCCCTGTCAGTGCTCCACTGACTACTGCACGACTCCACTTAACTTCTCTCTCCACACCCTTAGCTCCTCTCGCCCCCTCCCTTTTTCCTGGGGAGGGGTGAGTAGGGACTGATTGGCTGGTGTACATCTGTGTGGGGATTGTGTAGCTGCCAAGGAGGATTAACTCTTTCTGTGACTACCTGGTTTTGCCAGGGCGTCACAATTCTCTCTTCAGTCTCCTCAGAGCGCAGCAGGACCCCAAGGGTCCTCACTCCTCATCGATCTCCTCCCTCCTTCTGACTGCCTGACTCTGTCAACGGTCAACTGTCAAACTTAGCTCCGCCCATTTTACCTCAGACAGCTCACCCACTAAGCTCTACCCCCTGGATGGTTCTAGAGACAGTGCACGGGGCTTAAGTGCCATAACCAGGCTACCGGTCGCTTAAGCATTAATGGGACCTGTCCCGACCCTGACCTAATATGTGAGCTAATAATTGGGTGTCTGCAGGTTTTTGGTGCATGAACCGATAGATGGCCTCTTCTTACCCAGGATGGGGCACCACACCTCTGACTGAGTTGCAGTACCTCTGTGGCGATGGCAGCCTCAGGGGAGCCACAAGGGGGAAGATAGATCGTAAGGAGTTTGGGAAAGCCCAACACTTGGAAAACACCTTAGAGCTTGTCGAAAGTGCAGCTGCCAGACCTATAGGAGGAAATCAGGGGGAGGTGTACACATATGAATTTGTTGCTGACCTATCATGTCTGGCTACCTCATCAACAGTTACCCTTGCCAGAATCCAGCAGATTTCCAGGGCTAATTAAGAAGGGGTAGGAATTTGACAAGTCAGCATGGCCACCTGTGTGGCGAGTGCGTATCTTTCAGTTTGTTAAATCAAGAGAGGTTAGCTATTGTTTCATGTCAGACTGATCGGAGCCCTATTGTCTGTAAATGTGGATTGGCTCAGCTCTTCTGACAACATAATTCAGAGGAAAATTATGTAGTCAGATTGAACTAGCAACCATTGAGCCATCTCCACCAATCCTGTAAGAGAAATGAAGTGTATAAAAGGGCCTTGCTTCTGTCACCAGACATCTACATCTACATGACACAGGCCGAGGAGCTTCGGTTTCAGCTGGGGAATCACAGAACTGCTTCACTTCAGATATTCTTAAGAATTTCAGCTTAGGAGCTACAATTACAGCTGGAGGATCACAGAACTGCTTCAATGCTCAACGCTGAACCCACAAATTTGCTTGGAGAACCCAGGTTGGGATAACTCGGTCGCCTGGCTACATATCTTGCGGTGCTCTGTGAGCCCTAAGCTTGCCGCTATCTCCTCTCAGTGGATGCCCGCCAAAAACCGGGTGCTGTTGGCTGGGATAACTGGCCTTGGAAGCTCCGAAGATTCTAATCCCTGGTGGGCCAGCGGAGGGGTGAGGTTCTGTCACTTGTACCATCTTGTGTTCTTGCTGGGAATGCACTATATGTTTTTGCCTGTTGGTGAACGAATAAAGTCTTATAATGTGTGGTTCCCTTACCCCCTGTTGTGTGAGTTCTGCCCACGGGGAAGGAGTGTGGTTGTTCAGTGGGGTGGGTCCATACGGTCTTTCTGAAGACAGCCAGGCCAGCGGACAAGAGCACCCACAGACTCTCGTGTCTCCAGACTTCCTAACAGTATCATCTGGCCATGTTATGGTACCTCCTGGCTTTAGTATGTGTGCATTTTATAATGCTGCTAGGCAATATTATATGGGCAAGATATGGCAGCATCATGTGGGCACACTATGCTATCATCAGGCAGTATTATGTGGGCACTATATTGCAGCTATGGTTGGATAGTATTAGTAGAGCTCCAGTCTCTGGTATTATGGGGCCAGCTGGCTTAGACACTTCCGATTATGTTCTCCTGGGGCCGGCAGACCATGAATAGACAGTTATGTATACAAAGAGAAATAAAGTCATTCATTTTTGCCAAAATTGCTCCATACCTCATAGCCAACAAGCTTTAAGAAATAGTCATACGCACAAGTGTGCAAATAAGAAAATTCTTTAATGAACAGGCAAATATAAAATACAGGGTATGGGTATATAAATTCTCCACGGTCCCCTGAAGAAGTCGCCACACGAAACACGTGTTGGGACTGTCCCCTTGTGTGCCTGCTCCCCCTGCTACCGTGGTAAGCTCTGGACTGGTCTCTGGTTATCCACGGTCCCCTGAAGAAGTCGCCACACGAAACACGTGTTGGGACTGTCCCCTTGTGTGCCTGCTCCCCCTGCTACCGTGGTAAGCTCTGGACTGGTCTCTGGTTCTGTGCAATAGGGTTTTTTTCTAAGTGTAGCCGATACTTTGAATTTTTCAGCTGTTTGACTTTTCTGGTTACACTAATGTATGTAATAACTCCTTTTTAGCACTAACCATGCCAGTGAGCTATATATGATTAATCGGGTGCGATTGTGTATGCAGTCACATTTGGGGATTCAATCACCCTCTATGTCTCCGTAACCTTTTGTATACTATTTATATACCCATACCCTGTATTTTATATTTGCCTGTTCATTAAAGAATTTTCTTATTTGCACACTTGTGCGTATGACTATTTCTTAAAGCTTGTTGGCTATGAGGTATGGAGCAATTTTGGCAAAAATGAATGACTTTATTTCTCTTTGTATACATATATGTCCCCAGAAGTCTTTGCCTCTTACTAATGTAAAAATCCAATTTTACTGTTCTACGTTTTTCATGAATAGACAGTGTTGTTTCTGTGAAGCTAATACAGATGTATTTTAGTTAAAGAACAGCTACAAGACAGGTCTCATGGCACAAAACATTTTCTACCTGGGAAGAAGTCTCCGCATGGTGACCTCTTTGTCATCTGTATATGTGTATATATGCGGCACTGTTATATAGTGTGTATATATATATATATATATATATATATATATATATATATATATATATATATACACACTATATAACAGTGCCGCAGTCCTCTCACATCTGCCACATACTGCTGCCTGCTTTCTCCTCTGTACACCATGAGAAGACATGTGGCTGACATTAATGGTATTTCCAGACCGACTCCTGGAGAATTCTCACAATCCGTCACATATGGATCACATAATACAATGGAATGTTCTCCAGGTCAGAAAGCAGCATAGGCTGGATCCAGGCCTAGGCCTGCCCCGAGGGCACTGCAAATAAACACCCTGACATTTCAGAAGAGCCAAAGAGAAGGGTGGGAGACACAACGAGAGGAACAGATGGTGGAGAACAAAAGGGGGGCTGGAAAACACAGAGTCTGAGAGCAGAGACAGGGGCTTCATCAGCAACATCTTACAAAAAACATTGCCAGTCGGTTTGCTGACCATGTACCTATGAGCAGAAGATGAAGGGTTAACAAAGAGGTCCTCAGATTGAAGACAATGCCAGCTGCCAGAAACATTGCGCCAACTACAGGAGAGTGACAATAAGCAGACATGCTACATGATGTTTATTGCAGATCCCTGTATACACCCATCTGTATGATGCCATTTTGTCTGACAACCTGACACCCCTTTGTGTGATGCCACCTTGTCTTATAACCGGACGTGTTTGATCTAAGATCTCACAGCTTCAGCAAATCCAACTCTATTCCTGCTGCGGTCAAATGCCACAAAGTATTCCCGGATGAAGATATCTCCAAGAATCCAAGGACCTGAGGTGACCTGGAAGCCGCTGGTGCATGATCCAGAGAACTGAAAAACATGGATGAGATTCATCAGTACTCATTGATATACTGCCACATAGAAGAACACTTGGAACATTCAGAACGTCTAGAACATGCAAAACATCTAGAGGTCCACCTGAGATCCAGATGTAAAACATTCACCAGGACCTGAAACAGGGCACAAAGAGCATGTGGAACATCTGGGACATAGAGAACCTCTGGAACATGCAGAACATCTAGAACACGCAGAACATCTAGAGGTCCACCTGAGATCCTGAGATCCAGATGTAAAACATTCACCAGGACCTGAAACAGGGCACAAAGAGCATGTGGAACATCTGGGACATAGAGAACCTCTGGAACATGCAGAACATCTACAACACACATGACACGCAAAACATCTACAACACACATGACACGCAGAACATCTACAACACACATGACACGCAGAACATCTACAACACACATGACACGCAGAACATCTACAACACACACGACACGCAGAACATCTACAACACACATGACACGCAGAACATCTACAACACACATGACACGCAGAACATCTACAACACACATAACACACAGAACATCTACAACACACATGACACGCAGAACATCTACAACACACACGACACGCAGAACATCTACAACACACACGACACGCAGAACATCTACAACACACATGACACACAGAACATCTACAACACACATGACACGCAGAACATCTACAACACACATGACACGCAGAACATCTACAACACACATGACACGCAGAACATCTACAACACACACGACACGCAGAACATCTACAACACACACGACACGCAGAACATCTACAACACACATGACACGCAGAACATCTACAACACACACGACACGCAGAACATCTACAACACACACGACACGCAGAACATCTACAACACACATGACACGCAGAACATCTACAACACACATGACACGCAGAACATCTACAACACACATGACACGCAGAACATCTACAACACACATGACACGCAGAACATCTACAACACACATGACACACAGAACATCTACAGCACACATGACACACAGAACATCTACAACACACATGACACACAGAACATCTACAACACACATGACACGCAGAACATCTACAACACACATGACACGCAGAACATCCACAACACACACGACACGCAGAACATCTACAACACACACGACATGCAGAACATCTACAACACACACGACACACAGAACATCTACAACACACATGACACGCAGAACATCTACAGCACACATGACACGCAGAACATCTACAGCACACATGACACACAGAACATCTAGACTACACATGACACGCAGAACATCTACAACACACATGACACGCAGAACATCTACAACACACATGACACGCAGAACATCTACAACACACATGACACGCAGAACATCTACAACACACATGACACGCAGAACATCTACAACACACATGACACACAGAACATCTACAGCACACATGACACACAGAACATCTACAACACACATGACACACAGAACATCTACAGCACACATGACACACAGAACATCTACAACACACATGACACACAGAACATCTACAGCACACATGACACACAGAACATCTACAACACACACGACACACAGAACATCTACAGCACACATGACACGCAGAACATCTACAGCACACATGAGATGCAGAACATCTACAGCACACATGAGATGCAGAACATCTACAGCACACATGACACACAGAACATCTACAGCACACATGACACACAGAACATCTACAGCACACATGACACACAGAACATCTACAGCACACATGAGATGCAGAACATCTACAACACACATAACACGCAAAACATCTACAACACACATGACACGCAGAACATCTACAACACACATGACACGCAGAACATCTACAGCACACATGAGATGCAGAACATCTACAACACACATAACACGCAAAACATCTACAACACACATGACACGCAGAACATCTACAACACACATGACACACAGAACATCTACAGCACACATGAGATGCAGAACATCTACAACACACATGACACGCAGAACATCTACAACACACATGACACGCAGAACATCTACAGCACACACGACATGCAGAACATCTACAACACACACGACACACAGAACATCTACAACACACATGACACACAGAACATCTTGTCTTTGACCACACATGACACGCAGAACATCGAGGACACACATGACACACAGAACATCTATAACACACATGACACACAGAACATCTACAGCACACATGAGATGCAGAACATCTACAACACACACGACACACAGAACATCTACAGCACACATGACACGCAGAACATCTACAGCACACATGAGATGCAGAACATCTACAGCACACATGAGATGCAGAACATCTACAGCACACATGAGATGCAGAACATCTACAGCACACATGACACACAGAACATCTACAGCACACATGAGATGCAGAACATCTACAACACACATGACACGCAAAACATCTACAACACACATGACACGCAGAACATCTACAACACACATGACACACAGAACATCTACAGCACACATGAGATGCAGAACATCTACAACACACATGACACGCAGAACATCTACAACACACATGACACGCAGAACATCTACAGCACACACGATATGCAGAACATCTTGTCTTTGACCACACATGACACACAGAACATCGAGGACACACATGACACACAGAACATCTAGACTACATGAGATGCAGAACATCTAGACTACACGAAACACAGAACATCTAGAACATACATGACACACAGAACATCTAGACTACATGATATGCAGAACATCTAGACTACACGAAACACAGAACATCTAGAACACAAACGACACGCAGAACATCTACAACACATGACATGAATATCTACAATACACATGACACGCAGAACATCTAGCACACACATGACACACAGAACATCTAGCACACACATGACACGCAGAACATCTAGCACACACATGACATGAATATCTACAATACACATGACACGCAGAACATCTACAACACATGACATGAATATCTACAATACACATGACACGCAGAACATCTACAACACATGACATGAATATCTACAATACACATGACACGCAGAACATCTACAACACATGACATGAATATCTACAATACACATGACACGCAGAACATCGGCTGTTATGTCGCCGGCCGTGCTGGCTGTGTGGAGCAGTGCAGTGCGGGGGTGACATGCTGTGTCGTTGGTGCGATCTTCAAATAATGCCACCCGGAATCGGCACCTGTGCAGACTGAGCTCTCGGCTCAATTACAGTCCAAGAGCTCCATATGAACATGCGACGACTCCTGGCGGCATTATTTGAAGATCGCACCAGC